>NW_024098193.1:297500-364445 GCF_016545835.1 Crotalus tigris | reverse complement strand
CCCCTCCTCTAGGTATCTATTTTTTTAAAAGCATGGTTGACATCTTGGGCTTCACCTTTTGCCTTCCCAAATTCTTTGTCTCCCTTTCTCTTTCATCAGCCCTGCTAACACACACGGTTGGTTGCGTGTATTTTTTTTTTTTTTAAAATCTAGGACTCTCCACAGAACAACCTGAAACGCAGAGGTGTGAACTGAAAACTCAGCCACCTGACAAAGCGGCAAAGATCAGTAAATCATTTTCCTGTCCTGTCGCTTTAAGAATCGAGACTGAAACACCTTAAATGAACTCAACAGCAGACAGATTCCTCTCCCCCCCCCCAAATGTCTTGGCCCTCCTTGCTTTGCTGCTCTTTGTGATGTAATTTTTCAGGTGTCCACTTGCTAGATGAGGATTGGAACAAGGCTTGTTGCTAGGACATCGGTGGCAAAGGCAGACTTTATTGGTCTGGATGTTTCCCTTGCAAGCCAATCGCTGGGCAGAAGTTGGAACTGAAATGAGCAGAAGAAAGGCTGGTTCTCATACTTCATGCAATTGCTAAGTCAACCCGTACATAAGAAAAGACAGACAGACAGACAGATACGACAGACAGAGAGAGAGAGAGAGAGAGAGAGAGGGAGGGAGGGAGGGAGAGAGAGAGAGAGAGAGAGAGAGAGAGAGAGAGAGAGAGAGAGAGAGAGAGAGAGAGAGAGAGAGAGAAATAGATTAGATTAGATAGATAGATAGATAGATAGATAGATAAAAAGATAGATAGATAGATTAGATAGATAGATATAGATATAGATAGATAGATAGATAGATAGATAGATAGATAGATAGATAGATAGATAGATAGATATGATATAGATAGATAGACAGACAGACATAGACAGATGATAGATGATAGATATAAACAGAGAAATGATAGATGATACATACAGATAAATGATGATCAAGATAGATTGATAATAGATAGATAGATAGAGACAGACAGACAGATGATAGAGAGAGAGAGAAAGAAAGAAAGAGAGAGAGAGAGAGGTAGGCAGATAAAGATAAAGAGAGAGAGATAATAGACGATAGAGACAGAGAGAGAGATGGGTAATTATGGAGAGATAAAGATGATTCATGAGAGAGATCATAAGCAGATAGATATTACAGACAGATAAAATGACAGAGATAGATAGGTAGAAAAAGAGAGAGATACAGAAGACAGACATTTAACAAATATCACCAAATGTCAATGAATGATAACAAAAGTCACCAGAAAACATACAATAATCTGTCGAAGTACTGAGGACCAAAACATAGAGAGCTTTGTATACAAAATATTTTTAGAAAATTATTACTGCTTTCAGCTCGCTACTGAAATTACTTCTCTGCTGTCTGTCCTGTATTTTTCATTCTTTTCCCCTCTTTAAAATCTCTGTCAGGCTCTTGTTGGGCAAATAATTGAAAAGACAGCAAGTCGTCATGACGGCTGAGATCGCGCTGCTCTTGCTCTGCTCGCATTTGGAAGGCTTCCCTTTCTATTTGTGCCTGCAAATCCATAGACAGAGGAGCGAGAAGGCATTTGAGGGAGGAGAGGCTGGCCCAATATTGCTGTCAATTATGACTATTTTAACAATAGAAAGGGAAGTTATTAAATACTTGGAGAGTTATCATCTTAATTCTTTTAAAATTGGTCTACATTAAATTAAGTTCCGTGGTTTTTTTTTTCCTCCCCAGTTCCAGGAGTGACTATCCTAGGAATGCCACACCAATGCCAGAAATAGCCTTTGATCTGAAAAAAAAAAAATTGGCATATTCTTTGCTAAACCACAGCTTCTATGGAGCTGTTTGATACATTCCTTTTTTCTTGGTTCTGGAATCAGCCCATAGTTTTATTTATCTTATTTATTTATCTGTGTGTTCAATTTCAACCGAGTGACTCTGGGCAGCTTGCAGTTCTAAAACTGTAAAGACACATAAAACAATACAAAGAATACAAATGTCCCAAAATAAATTTATTCCGTAGCCAAGATAGTTAACCCATTAACAGTAAAGACAAGAAATGAGGGACTGTAACACATTTGGGTACCCAGCTGAGTTTTTAAAGCCTAACAAGGTTGGGGCCATTCTAATCTCTGAGGAGATAATATTGCAAAGAGCAGGGTCCACAGCAGTGAAGGCTCCATGTTCTTGTCCCTACCAGATGATATTCTTTGGCTGATGGGATCTGAAGCACACCCAATCTGCTTTTGTTTGTCTTCTTTGTCTGCCAAATAAAACAAATAATCCTTTCTTTTCTCCAATTCAACCTACCATACCTACCACCCTCCTTCCATTTGTCCCCCAAAAACCATTTGATGGATTGATCCAAAGTGACCGCCATGGGTTTGCAGGTTGAAGGTAGATTGAACCTCGCCTGGGACTCAGTAATCTAAATCCAACCTCATATACACAGCATTTTGTTGGCTCATTAAACTTTATCCTGAGTAGGTTGAATTGCAGATTCAACCACTTTCTCAACCGTTCCCCATTCAGACGTTATGTGGGAGAGACGTTCCCGTCCCATGGTGAGGTTGTGAAAGGAAGGAGAAGATAACCATCTGACTCACAAATACATGCAGCGGAGGCGATCATTATCATCCTGCTACTCTATCAGAGGTCTCCAGACGTGGCAACTTTAAGATTTGTAGACGTCAACTCCCAGAATTCCCCAGTCAGCATGGCTGGCTGAGGAATTCTGGGAGGTGAAGTCCACAAGTCTTAAAGTTGCCACGTTTGGAGAACCTTGGGCTACATGAGAACTTCTGTGCATGGGATTGAGGAAACTATACTGTCCATAGAGGAGGGGAGACCACCATTTGTATGTGAACTCTGGTGTTACAGTAAGTTGCTGTGGAAAGCCTGGTAGACCTCAACTGCAGCAGACATGGGACAGCCAAGAGAAGGCAACTATTTGTATGGCTACAACAGTACTGAAAAAAGCGACTTAGAACCGGTCCTCTCACTTCAACTGTTGCAACATTCCCACAGTCATGTGATCAAAATTCGGGCTCTTGACAACCAGGATGTACTTATTTATCAAAGGCCATATGGTTTACTTAACAACTGCAGCGATCTGCTCAAGAACCAGGGCAAAAGAGATCGTAAAACACCTGCCTTGCTTAGCAACAGAGGTCTGGGGCTCAGCTGTGGTCTTAAGAGGAGGACTGGATGTATTCTGGCCTTAGCGCTTGTAGTTGTGATTGTTGTAGCGCTTAACTCTTGGGCCAAAAAGGGGACTGAAAGCCCTTTTGTTTCCCAACGCTCGTTAAAGCTGCAATGTAATGTATCTGACTTCCCTGTATTTTTCCAGAAACACCACGGTACAAAAGTCCCCCTTTGTTGCCTTGCTCTCATAGCAATGAAAAGAGGAATTTTTAGCATCACTTGGCCTACTTAAAAAGTGGCCTTCATAGTTACACTGGGGTTCATAAAAATCCGAGAGTCGAGTTACTTGGGTGGATTTTAGCCAAAGGAGTGTGTTCCTTCGTGTAACTAGAGCACAGCCTCAAGCCACAAGCAGTTGAATTATTTTATGACGCCCCTCCCTTCTACTAACAGAAGATGCAATGCTCTTGTAGGACATTTATCAGATTTGGTCCAAGATGGGCCTCAAGAGTAAGGAAAGTCTTCCTTTCTTAGGGGCTGGAAGGATAATGAGATCTCTTTATATAAACAATGGTTATGTTGGTTGACTGCCAGCTACAGAAACCATCACAAAGTGTCCTGTGATCATGCAGTTAAGAGACAATTTGTTCGATGGAGACAGAAAATGGTTGATGTATGAGACTAAAGACTCAGAAGACCGGCCATAACTTCATTCTGTGTGGAGAACATACATCTTCCAGGGTGGATTCCAGTAGATGTCATCATGGAACCATAGAATGAAAGGATTGGAAAGGACCTTGGACATCTTCTAGTCTGACCCCTTGCCCAAGGCAGAAGTCCTTATACCATCCCAGACAACTGGTGGTCCAACCTTTGCTTGAAAGCCTCCAGCGATGGAATACCCACAACTCCAGGAGGCAAATTGTTCTACTGTTTAATCATTCTGTCAGGAAATTCCTTATTTCCAGATTGAATCTCCTTCTGATGAGCTTGATTTAACCATCATTTGTTGACTGACTAGTTTGCATTTAGATGGGAGATGTTTTGGAAATCTGAGGGATAAGTGTCTAGGTTAGAAAGTCAAAAAACAACCTCAGAAAACTCCAATGGCAAACTACTTTTGAAGTGGTTACTGAAGTGGTGAAGCATCAGGAGAAGCCACCAAGATGTCAAGTAACACAACAAATAAGTCCTACAATGAGGAGCAAAAGGAGGACAACATTCCAACCCCTTGAATTAATTAAATAGAATTCATACCTTTTTCTTGTATTTACAGATATCTTAAAACCTCTCACACGATGGAATAGCAATTGCACAAGTGATGAAAAATCATGGCAACATCAAAGCCTACAGGGCTTTAGAAGACTCCAAAATGGGGCATATAGAGAAACGGATGGTTATTGGCAGCTTTGGAAGAGGGGTGTGGTCAGAAGATCATAAACTGGGAAATGACCGAGGTCATTGATGACAAACTTTTATTCCGAGCTGTCATTATAGCTTTTGAAACTGAAGCTGGTGCAGTTTGGATATGAACTAAGCACCATATGATTCCATTACTGCTTCTAGAACAGCGGTTCTCAACCTTTGGGTCGCGACCCCATTTGGGGTCGAACGACCATTTTACGGGGGTCGCCAAACAACGCGATCCGCCATTTTTTCCCTGCAGGGGGCGGCGTCGCACATGCGCGGCGCGTCCTTATGACCGGGGTCGCCGTATAAAAAGGTTGAGAACCACTGTTCTAGAAAGTTATAGCACTGGGTTTTGATTGATGCAGAAAATCTTCTACATAGTTGCAAAACTCAGAGTTGGCCTGGGACCAGGTTATCTGAAGGACCGTCTTTCCCCAGTCCCATTTACCTGAACCACCAGAGTGTGGAGGCAGGGGATATTTTGGGTCCCCTCTCCTAAGAAGATCTCCTGGTGGGACCAAGAAGGGCCTTCTCTGTGATGGCCTTCTCCCTGAGGAACATCATCCCTGCAGAGATAAGATTGACTCCCAGTTTGACATTATTTTGGAAGACCCTGAAGACGCGGCTTTGCCAGTGGACCCGGGGACTCCAGGGAGCATGGAACCCATCAAGTGCTGATCTGATTGTTGTCAAGGGGGGGCATGTCACTGTTTTTTGTACTGAGGTTTTATCTTTGTAAAGCTGCCCAGGGTCACCGTGAGTGAGTTGGGCAGCCATATACGTGTTCTTGGTAAATAAATGAATAAATAATCTATTCATCAGATAGTTTCCCTGTTTCCTTAAAGTGTGTTGGATTTCCGATTCCTGCAGGGTCCATCCAGCATCCAGATATTCAGAGCAAGGCCCCAACATCACCACCTGAGAGAAGGTACATCACACCTTCCCAAGTCGATACACCTTACTTGGAACTGAAAAGTCACGTGTTGAGAATGCATGCTGTTTAATTGCTGGAAAATATTTCAATCAACTAACAAAATGCCCCAAATTAATCAGCCAGCAAATTTCTTTGAAACAACAATGTGGGTTGCTTTCTTTTGTTTTGATTCCCCCCCCCCAAAAAAAAAGCAAATTCTGAGCAGATGACATCTGCCAGTTTTATTTTAAAACAAAGGCATTTCCTTCTGGATAACCGAATATGAGGAATGCCTACAAACAAAACTGAAACCAAAGTGTGCTTGTTGAGGTCAAAAATATTGCCTTGCATAAATTAAATGTTATTTCAGTCCTAGGAGTTTCATCTTCCACTGATTGCCTTATCCATCCATCCTTATCCATCCATCCCACCTACCCATCCATCCATCCACCCCAATCTGTTATGATCCTGGGCAACATACAAAATACATTGTACAATCTCAATAAAAAAAACCTCAAATCAGAAGAACCAACACCATTTAGAGAAGCCAGGTCATCTCACAATGGGCCCTTCACCCACCCACTAATTAAGATCTGGGGATATGATTTGTGGACTTCAACTCCCAGAATTCCTCAGCCAGGCACTCTGGCTGAGGAATTCTGGGAATTGAAGTCCACAAGTCATAAAAGGGCCAAGTTTGAAGAACCCTGATTTAGCCTAATGAATAAAAGGCTTAGGAGAGAGTGTCTTTCAATACTTGAAGGGCTGTCACAGGGAAGAGAGTGTGAATTTGTTCTGCAAAGCACCTCAGGGCAGGACAAAAAAGCAATGGGTGGAAGCTGTTAGAGGGAAATCCAAGCTGGAAATCAGGAGAAATTTCCTGACGGAGAGAACACTTTGTCAACGGAACCACTTGCCTCCTGGAGATGTGGGTGCTCTCCATCACTGGAGGTTTTCAAGAAGAGATTTGAGTCATAAAAGGGCCAAGTTTGAACACCCCTGGCCTTTTGGTTCAACCGACCGTACCTTTTATTTTCCTGACACTTTCAAAAATCCAGCGATAACCTGTTGATCACATAACATGTGAAGTGCAACAAAAATGGCTCCATTGATGCCAATGGACCCCGCCATGTTTAAAATCTGGTTAGTAGGGGAGGCAATTGCTTGTCCTGAGACAACCGTATCGTCAATATATCATGAAGACACGACATTGCAAAAACTGAGTATCTCGCTACCACAAGTCCTCTTTGGGATTCAAGGTGTCCCTTCTGCGTCATTGTCCTTCTCCTTTGACTTCATAATTCTAATCTTCAAAGAGAAATCCAGACATGTTGGGCATCTCGGTCCAATATGTATATTCAGTTTCAGTTCTGGTAATATTCCTTCCACAAAAGTTCTATTATGAATGTCAAGTTGGAGCTCAAAAAGCTAAACAGCTGTCAAAATGTGAATAGGGGCTCTTTGGCTGTTTAAAAACTCGGCCTCTCGTTTTTTGCAGAGTATCATTAAAAAAAAAAAAAAGCTGCAGTCTTATACCGGCTTCATTCAGATTGGGTTGGGTTAAACAAAATATTACAATAGTGAGAACTCATCTGGAACAAATAATTTTTGGGGGGCCACCCAAAGTATGAGAGAGGGAGGGAGAGAGAGGGGGGGGAGTGAGAGAGAGAGTAGTCTGAATCTTGCAGAGGGAGCAAAGTCTGTGCTGCCCCCTGGTGCATTCTGGCGGTACTGCAAAGTTTCTAAATGTTAATAATCCAGATTTTGCTTGGTCTGCACTTTAAAATCTATCAAGGCTATTTTTTCCCCAAGAGTTGATGTCTCAATCCTTTACCGTCCTCAATGCCTTTATTTTTCAAAAGCAGCTTTTTAATTTTTTTTTAAAGTGGAAATGCTAAATGTGCAAAATGGAGTCTCACCAAAGGCTGTTTCAAAGAGTCCCAATTTTCCCTGTTTTGCACGTTTCAAGAGTTTTCACACTAGATAGAAAGCA
This sequence comes from Crotalus tigris, assembly GCF_016545835.1. Classification (NCBI taxonomy): domain Eukaryota; kingdom Metazoa; phylum Chordata; class Lepidosauria; order Squamata; family Viperidae; genus Crotalus; species Crotalus tigris. The sequence goes on along the minus strand of NW_024098193.1, from coordinate 357,014 downwards.
TTGTGATGTTATTCTGGGTCTCTTGGCTGCAAAGTGGGTTGTTTAAAACACAGCTTGAGGGTCTTTTGAGAAACAGAGGGGACTGTAGCTTTGTTCTCGAGAGAGATGTCTCCTTTTTTTAATTATTGCCCAGATAGACTGCACTGGGGTTTTTTAAATAAAGAAGTGGGGTATGTTTATCCATACGTAATTTAAACAATTGAAAGTAGATTTGTAGTAGATTCACATCTCAATGATACTTCATTGCTTAAATTACTTGGATGACTTAAATTATACACAAATCTCATTTATTAATATACTAAGTTAATAGTGCAATATGCAGTACTGATTTCTGCTTTTAATAGCTTGGCTTATTTTTTGGCAGTAGAGAAGCAGGAGAGTTGAAGGAAAAGTAGCCACAGATAGATCAGGATAGATCTAACCAAAACCAAGAGGCAGAAGAAAGGAAATGCATTTCAGGTGGCTGAATGAAGTAGGCAAGCTAGGATTATCACATGACCTCACCATTTAGCAAAAAAAAGAAAAAAAATCCTCCATTTTCTTGCAATCTTTCAGCCTATATCCTAACAGTTATCCAGATGTTTGTAGCCCAGAGATGGTTGCCTTAAAAGTTAAATCTGAGACTTTTGTGTGTGCTGAGAAGTCAGCGTTTCTAATCTTCAATACCAGGGAGTGTTTTGACTTTAATTAGGAAGCACGAAAGCAAGCCCAAGGCTATTGGCAAGGAGATGAGGTGCATCACATCTGCTTTTTGTCATTTCGGGTGGGTTTTTTTTTTTTTAAATGCTTTTCTTCCTTTGCTCTTTAGCACCACCTGCCGGATTTGGCTGTCAAACTGGCCACTGGCCCAAGGAACACACTTCCTCCTGGTCAACTCTGCAAACTTTTTTCTTTCTAAGGTTTATGTCATTTTGGTCATTTTTGTTAGCCAATCTATGTTACGAGAGAGAGAGAGAGAGAGAGAGAGAGAGAGAGAGAGAGAGAGAGAGAGAGAGAGATGGACGAACGAACAGATGGATGGATAGGATAGAATAGGATAGATAGATAGATAGGTGGATGGATGATAGATAGGTAGGTAGGTAGACGGACAGAGAGACAGATGATAGATAGATAGATGATAGATAGATAGATAGATAGATAGATAGATAGATAGATAGATAGATAGATGGACGGACAGACACAGAAAGACAGACAGATCAGTAACCCAAGAGAATTTGCAAGGTGACTATAACTAATCCCACCAATCAAGAGCAACTTTGATGCTGCAGTTGGTAGTATTTCATTTGGGTCTAAGTGTTAAAAGGCATCCTTGGAAGAAAAACAATGTGGAGACATGAGATCTCAAGAGTCTGAAAAAGTAGTGTGTGTGCCTTGGGCGATCACGTAACACACTTAACCTGATTAATCAATCAACCTTTGGAGTTCAAAGAATCCAAACAAAAACTAACCCAATAATTTTGGTTCACACAACAGGAAGAATTGGAACGGCAATCAGGTTTTAGACAACAGGAAGAATTGGAACGGCAATCAGGTTTTAGACATCGCAACCAAATCCTTGGTTCTCAACAAAGTCAGCCTGGGTAAGCTGTCCCTTCCTTTCCTTTTTCCCATAAGGAGGAACATCATCTAGATCAGGGGTCTCCAAACTCGGCAACTTTAAAACTTGTGGACTTCAACCCCCAGAATTCCTCACCAGCCATGCTGGAAGTTGAAGTCCACAAGTCTTAAAATGGCCAGGTTTGGAGATCCCTGATCTAGATAATTTATGGCCCATCATTTATTGGAAAGAACATTGAAACTGGCAGATTATAAAGAGAAGGTAGGTTCATGGCTCTGCCATCACATCCCTCCAGTGGAAATATCTCAAGACTTATTTGCAGGAAGCAAAACCAACCATTGTCGATATATTTACAACAACGAACACAATAAAAAAAACACAAGCTTCAGCACAGTTTTGTGCATCGAACAATCACAAAAATATAAAATTTATTTAAAGCTGAAACTGCCTCTACCCCACAGGTCTGAGGATGAGCATTCACTTAGTGGTATAAAGAAATGGTTCTTAGATTCTATCTCCAAACTGGACCCCTAAATCTGCTGTGATGACGCTATTTTTTTATTATTTTTGTACAGAGGAATCCACATTCTAACTTACGCTGAACAAGTCAAGAATTACCAGGTATTCTTAGTTGCTGAGGTTTGGCTTTGGAATCACATCTGCACAGCTACAACTCCACAGCAGCATCCAATCAGTGCATGTTGTGCAGTGTGTGTAGAGGTTCTAGGCCAGTGTTTCTCAACCTTGACAATTTTAAGGCATGTGGACTTCAACTCCCAGAATTCCACAGCCAGCAATGCTGGCTGTGGAATTCTGGGAGTTGAAGTCCACATGCCTTAAAATTGTCAAGGTTGAGAAACACTGTTCTAGGCGTATGTGCTATTGGGAAATACTGCTAAAGAGGCCTGCTTCTGAAAAGCCCAGCTAAAACCAAGATCTTTCATCTCAGCATTTTTTCTTTAATCAAAACATGTATTTAGAAGGGGAAGTAACAGCAAACACACAATCAACTTTATAGCATTTTTAAAATGAGTTCAACTGGGCTGCCGAGCTACCTCAGAGCCATTTTTTAAATTTTTGTTTTGCTTCTCCAATTGTTGTTCTTCAAAATTAGGAGACATCAGTGCATCTAAGAGGGAACTCAAGGCATCCCCACAAGACAACCAATGTAGGAAGTGACCATTCCTGGTCAAGGTATTGAAAACAATTAATCAAAACTGCAGATGGAAACAAGGCGATTTGGGGCATCAGATCCCAGGCATGCTTTACCCGGGCAATGCTACTAGATCCTAACCTCCAGAGATTTGTGATCCTCTTCTGAGACCTGAAACACAGAGAGTTCCAGGATCCAATCTGGGTCGGTTACTGTGACCAGAGGATTAGTCTTCTGAGCTTTCAGACTCATGCTGGATCCCATCCTCAGGGAACTTCTCTCTACTGGAATGTGTGCTTTAGGCTATTCCAGTGGTGGCGAACCTAATGGCACGGGTGCCAGAGGCAGCACTCAGAGCCCTCTCTGTGGGCACACATGCCGTTGCCCCAGTCTTGCCTCCCCCACGACCCCTCCTCATCAGCAGCCCCCCTGGAGGAGAGTCACCTCCGAGCGTGGCCCACGTGGAGCAGCGCAGCCAAGGACATGGCAGCCAGACAGCGTAGACAAGACTCTGCCCTCACGCCCCATTGCACACAGTTGATGCTGTGGGGCGCGGGCAGAAGGCGTGGCCACCATGGCGCTGTTGGGCGATCTGCGGCGGGCCCTGGAGGTGGTGAGCTGCCTTGCGGGCAGGCGGGGTAAGGGCGGAGTGGGGGCGGGGCCAGGTTTTGGGCACTCGGTCGCTAAAAGGTTTGCCATCACTGGCCTATTCTATGCTTTGAAGAGCCCAAAGAAACACATTCTGGAGACAGAGAAGTTCCCTGAGGATGGGCTGCAGCACAAATCTGAAAGCTCAGAACAGGAGCCCTCTGGTCCCAGCGACAGACCCAGATGGGGTCCTGCAACATTATCCTGGGACATGTATGTTTGTCTTCATTCATGCAGAGGTTCCTTGCACAAATGTTCCGGACTTCCACTGAATCAGCCTCAGCATCCACAGATGGTGCCAAAGGATTGTAGATGATGTGATCCAAAGCCTTGCCTCCTCTGATCTCATACACCTCTCCTCCAGTAAACATCTATTTGCAATAGTGGCGAATACCTGTAGCTCAGGTGTAGGGTGAGGGTGAAAGTTGGTTCTCCGAGCTTGTGGGCTGGTTTCCGAATGTTTCGTTACCAGGCTGGGTAACATCCTCAGCGTAGTTTAGGGGATGTCAGCGTCCATGCTCTTCTGTTTATAAGGGCTTCAGGTGTGAGTATGTCAAGTGAGGGTCTTGTGATGGTAGGGTGACCTTAACTTATCACAAGACCTTCACTCAACACACCCACACCTGAAGCCCTTATAAACAGAAGAACACCGACCCTGACATCCTCTAAACTCCGCTGAAGATGCTACCCAGCCTGGTAATGAAACGTCCAGAAACCAGCCCACAAGCTCGGAGAACGAACCTTCACCCTCAGATATCTATTTTCCTATTTCCCCCCACCCCCGCTCCAACTTCATCTGTGATAGAAGCAAGGTGGACCAAAGCACTCAGGAAAACAAGTTTGAAGGATAATCTAAGTGTCCAGGGAGGCCCCCACTCCAGAAGGTCCTGGAGAACATTTGGGGAGCCACTGAGTCTACCAAATCATCACCGACATCGTTATGCAAAGCAATATAGTGTTTGTACTGATGGCTCCATTTCAATAAGGAGAAAGTCCCATTTCATAAAGTATTGTTTGTAAAAGGGGGCTGAAGCCCACCAACCTCTTGAGGCTGCATCAGCGTCTACAGACTCCAGGCAAAGCAATAAGAAAAACAGAACAAAATAGACTTGTTGAACCTTTTGTTTGTTTTTGCATCTACGAACACGTGCAAAGTAATCTGCAGAAAGCATTTAAGCCCTCAGTGTGACAACTTCGTAAGATTTTCATTCTACCCGCCTGACCTTTTTACTTTCTCACAAAGCATGAAAAAGTATTCAGAGATTTTTTTTTTTCAAAAAAAGGTTGTGATTGTGTTTTACTGAGGCAATCATGCCTGATGCAACTACAGGAGACAGAAAACAAACAGAACAATCCAGCGTTTTGCAAAAATAGATTAAAGTGTCGTGTTGCTAACCAACAATCATGTGCATGGCTGAGAATTTGGAACTCTGATCAAAAGCAGATTTCCTAATAAATTAATTGAACCGACCAAAAATTAAAAAAAACAAAACCCAGAAACAAAACCCCACCCCTCCTATAAAACATAATACAAATATTTTTTTTATCTTTCAGTCAATGTAAAATCTTTAGGAACTATTCCTTCTCTCTTTATAGACAGATATAGATAAAATTATAGATTTCCTAAACATTTTTTTAAAATAACTTTTTTTTTTTTTTTTTGCTTAGGAAAAATAAACACTCAGAGAAAGAAAACCTGAAGATGGTTGAGATTGATCCTGAGAGAACGAGGTCATTTTAAAGTAAATTCATAACTCTGGGGTATAGATTTTAAGCCAATATCCCTGAAAACCTCAGGGGTTTGTAGCAGCAAGGTTTCAGCACATCTTCGGAGTGCTTTTCTCCTCCTTTTACTTCTTTAGGAATCTTACCTACGCTTGGTGTTCAAGTGAGCCAAAACTAGAGATGTCTGCTTCCAAAAAGTGAGAATCCAAATCATTAGAAGAAGAAGATCAGTGTTCTCCCCACAAGATTACTACAAATCTCTGAATAATATCTAAGTCAACTTGCAGAGGTCAAACTAGAAATAAGGGGCTGGCATCCTATGGCTGCCATGGACAACAATTCAACAATGTCCAGTCTCTTGTGTGACTCATTACTTCATATCAAAAGGTGGGGAAATGCCTGCAGGGGTCTAACCCAGGAAAAAAACAAATGAAATTGGAAATATTTCTGTCTCATGCAATGCCCAGCATACTCAGTGATCTGTGGAACACAGGGCAACGAAGAACCTGGCAATACCATTTCATTAGCTCACATTGCAAAGAAGGACTCTCTTAAGGACAAGCTACTATCCTTTGGTTTCCATCTGACTTCTTCAGAGCCAAACTGTCCCAAGATTCCCAACTATTCACAGGTTCTCAGAGGATCAAAGTCATTGCCAATGGGAAAGACCTCACCGAATCAAAAGGTGTGCCCAGGAGGCATAAGACTAAAGTGAAGTTTGGAAAAGAAGAAGAAGAAGGAAAGAAACCCCAACCACAGAAAACGCTCGCTAATCAACCTGATTTGAAATTTCACAGCAGTGTGCTACAAAGTGTAATCGTTACTTCTTTTTAGTTTTCTTTTTTTTTTGCAGCCGATACAAAAATAATGTATTGCAACTCAAAAGTGCTTTTTAGTTTTGTTTTTTTTTTTAAAATAAACAGTTGACTTTTTTTTTTCTTTATCAAATAAAATATTTACACCACTTTATGTTTGTTTGTTTTTGCTTTCCGGAATCAGAAGCCTTCTTCATGCTATTACCATGGGGACGTCGTCTGAAAAACCCGTAATCATCGCGGCTTCGTCGTCTTCATCTCCTGGTAAATCAAGCCACAAGGTGATTGACACTCAACGACAATGAGAGACATTCAAGACACGAAGAAGTGTAGAGATGGGCATGGAGGATCACTGGGGATCATCCCTACGTCCTCACCGTGATCCATAGAAGTTTGGAAAAGCTCAATAAACGATGGTTAACTAAGGGATTTGAGGATTAGTGCAATGTTTGGTCTAACCTGTTGACTGTTTTTTATTTCTTTTATGATACCATATTATGATCAGATGTTAGGTCAATTTGATTACTAGATAGAGATCCCCTCCCCTGGAATTTTTTTTTATTTAATATAGTATTCTTGTTAAACAGGGATGGGAAAGCTTATAACTATTTGGAGACCCGTTATGTAAAGGGGAGGAGAATTTATCAGTTTTTTTTAAAATTTATTTATTTTCAGCATCTAATCAAGGTGGATTCTTTACATTTAATGTTAAATTTATTGGATATTTGGGTCATTCTTTCCCTTTTTTGTACACAATTTTTTTTCTGCTTTTTTTTGTTGTTGTTAGAGTTGGATGCGTATTTTTCTATTTTTCCACTTTGCATTTCATTCTTTTATAATAAATAATTATATAGAAAATGTGGCCTAATGAGACCACTTAATTCAGACTCAATAAAGGAACCCAAATTAAATCATTCATTCATTCATCACCCAACTCCAATGGATTCTGGAAATGGCTGAGGTGGAAATTTAACAAGCTGTTTATTAATATCCCAAAGGCAACTGGATATTGTCTGGATATCAAGCCGCAATTGGACTTCCTTGTTTTTCCTTTGAAGACATTTTGCTTCTCATCCAAGAAGCCTCTTCAGCTTTGACTGATGGTGGGGAATGGAAGGATTTATATTCAATGCAAATGACCAGCTCTCTGCAAGTATAAATCCTTCCATTCCCCACCATCCAGTCAGAACTGAAGAGGCTTCTTGGATGAGAAGCAAAATGTCTTCAAAGAAAAACAAGGAAGTCCAGTTGCCAGAAAGCATTTTTGAGACAACCATGACCTGGATGACTAAGAATCTCCGTGGACTGATTATTAATACCAAACCTCAGTCCAGGTAGAGCAGGCACAGGCACAATTTGTGGCTTGATGTAAACCCAGCAGTGTTTCTGAATTACACCCAAGCATTCCTAAGACTCGGACCTTACTTACCTAAATCATCTCCAGAGGAGAAAACGGCAGAGCCTAGTCGGGAGCTGTAGTGACTGTTGGCAAAGGCTGTGAAGCTATTTTGAAGTCTTCGATGCCTCATGTACAGGACCACAAACCCAACGCCCACCATCACTAGTAGAAGAAATAAGACTGGTACCACGATGGCAGCAACATCCTTTGATTTGCCCAATATGGATGCAGTGGCCTCTCTATCTACAGAAAGGGGGAAAGGGTTGAACAGAGAAAAAGGGAAAAAGAGAAAAAGATGAAAGAACAGAGCTCACAGAGATTCAACTGATACCAAGAAATTCTCTGAAAAAGGTCAAAGTCTTTCTCAACATGCTTTGTTGAGCAGAAGACCTGATGTTGGCCAACTGGAAGAAATATGAATGTGAGGAAGGATCCAAACTCATGTCTCTCCCGCTCTGCTCTTCTGGGGGGGGGGGTCCAAACAGAAATGTGGGGGGAAAGCCAGAGATGGAGACATTCCCCCTACCTCTTCCCATCTCACTGAAGAGAAGAGTTGCAGGCTCTCCACACATCTGCCCAACATAGAGACATCTTGCTTGCACCGTGAAGGAGTAATTGTGGCCGGCCTTCAGGTGGGAAACCTTGAAGACGTTCTCTGTAGTATTCCCCAGGTACGATGTGGTATTGGTCCCACTGTCAAACATATGCACCTCATATCCCTGAAGGCAGAAAGAACACATTCATTTAAGGTGAACAAAAGTATTTAGAACAGTGCCTGGCTGAGGAATTCTGGGAGTTGAAGTCCATAAGTCATAATCTTTTATGGTTATGATGTTTGACATCTGTTAGAGGTCCTCTATTTGCTTTCATGTTGATGGCATTTCATTCTATTCTGATTTCTTTTACTCTGCAGCAGTGTTTCTCAACCGTGGCCTGATTGGTCAGGATGTGTGGACTTCAACTTCCTAAAGATGGATAGACTTCAACTGGATGTCTGGACCAACTCTCAGAATTTGGGAGAATTCTGGGAGTTAAAGTCCACAGATCTTACACTGCCAAGGTTGAAAAATATTGGTCTACATCAGGGGTCTTCAAACTTGGCCCTTTTATGACTTGTGGACTTCCTCAGAATTCCTCAGCCAGTGTGCCTGGCTGAGGAATTCTGGGAGTTGAAGACCACAAGTCATAAAAGGGCCATGTTTCAAGATCCCTGGTCTACAGCATAAAGTGACAACACTCCCTCTCCTGGCTTTCAGAAAACCTGGTGGAGTTTATTTGTTAAATGGCCCGTTTTGTTTTGTTTTGTTTTGTTTTGTTCTGTTGATGTTATTTATTAGATTATTTTAGTGTGGGCGAACTAAATTTCAAAAAGATTTAATGTTTTTGGTTGATTTTTTTTTCCATTTTATTTGCTGCCTAGAGTCCACTGGATTTGGGTGGCCAATACATTTAAACAATAATATTGCATTTGTGTATAATGTAGTTTTGTTTGGGCTTACTCTGTTACCTGAACTCTGACAATGTGGTCTGCAAAGCATGCTCTGCACAGATACTGTAGCCCTGTGCAATGTAAATAAACAATAAGCCACAATCCTGTCAATGCAAATAAACAATAAACTACGATTCTGTCAACTGTTGCTTGGTGCGTTGTGTGAACACAACCGGTTTGCACACGAACCTGGAAATCTTTTGCAGGAGTCAATTAAATGCAGCAGAGAGAGAAAGAGTGTCATTGTGACACAACTGTAACTTACCCGGCTTTCATTAAATTGGCTTTCTTTTAAGGCTAAACTCTTCCAAAACAACAAGATGTGGTCATTTTCTGGGATAATCTTTAAAGCGTCAGGCGCAGCCAAGGAAACTGTAACAAAAATTGGAGAGACAGGTGGATGTAGCAGGTCAATGTAATAGCAACTTCTTAATAAAATGCAGAAAAAAAGACCCATTGAATTCAATGGGGCATGCACTCCGGATGATGACAAGTTCAGCACTTACACCAAACACTCTTACCTGTGTTGATTTTCAAATTAGCTTCCTTGCTCATGTTTCCTAGCTGTATAACAATGTGGTATCTTCCACCAGGATCCAGTTTTTTGATAGTATATTCCACCGTGCTGTTTCGGGTCTTCACCTTATAGCTCCGATCTGTCTTTCTTATTAAATCTTTCACAGCTACTGCATACAGCTGGGGAGAAGCAGAGGTAGAAACTAGGACACGGGAGATGCAATGTTTCTTCCAACATCCAGTACGAAATATTGTATTCCAGTTGGAGCATCTTTTTAGACAGAGTCTTTCAATCTTGACAACTTTAAGAGGTATGGACTTCTACTCCCAGAATTCCCCAGCCAGCATGGCTGGCTGGGAAATTCTGGGAGTAGAAGTCCACGCAAGGTTAAAGGACAGTGCTTTAGGGAAACAGCGATCCATTGAGAGTTTGGCTGAAAAAGGCTAGATCCCTTCTAGGACAGTATTGATCTTGGATTAATTGACTAATTAGCCTTGGAATCAAAAGCTAGCATCCTATGTTGAACCATCCTCTCTGGCACTAGGCATAGGCCCAGGGTTCCATGTTTATGGATCAGTTCACCAAACCTGGACTGGCGTTGTGTGCCTTGTGAGGATCACAGACAACAACGTGAGATGCAGGCAAATCTGAATGTATCTGGTCCAGATTCTTGATGTCCTCAATACAATAATTCTGTTTAATCTATTAAGGCTAACCATGATCCAAAGTCTTCCAATTGGCGCTAACAAGATTGGACATATTTCCCATCCTTTCCAAAAGGAGAAAGTGCTGCACCAAGATCATGATCATAAGACCCCCAACCATATGTAGAGTCAACGTTGGGCCAAGCTTGGACTGGGGCAACCCTCTTACCATATCTTGGTCTGGGGAATCGTAAGGTGACTCCCATTTAATGATGGCAAATGTTTTTGATAGGTGGACAGCGTGAAGGTGCCGAGGGGGAAGGCGATTGTCAGGAATCATCTTCACAACAATGTAATCTGAAGGTGGTCCTTGGTAGGGAGAAATAACTCGCACCTGGAGGAAACGAGAAATCAGTAGAGCAATTCTTAATACCACTTTACAATGCCTTGGTAAGGCCACACTTGGAATACTGCATCCAATTTTGGTCACCATGAGGTAAAAAAGATGTTGGGACTCTAGAAAGAGTACAGAGGAGAGCAACAAAGATGATTAGGGGACTGGAGGCTAAAACATATAAGGAACGGTTGCTGGAAGTTATGTCTCGTCTAATGAAGAGAAGGACTAGGGGTGACATAATAGCAGGGTTCCAGTATCTCAGGGGCTGCCCTAAAGAAGAGAGAGTCAAGCTATTCTCCAAAGCACCAGAAGGCAGGACAAGAAGCAACAGATGGAAACTAACCAAGGAGAGAAGCAACCTAGAATTAAGGAGGAATTTTCTGAGAGTGAGAACAATTAACCAGTGGAACAATCTGCCTCCAGAAGTGGTGAATGCTCCAACCCTGGAAATTTTTAAGAGAAGACTGGACAGCCACTTGTCTGAAATGGTATAGGGTTTCCTGCCTGATGACCTCCAAGGTCCCTTCCATCGTCATCATCATCATCATCATTATTATTATTCACTGAAGCCACACTTCCTGAAAAGCACAATGTGGATTTTCCAGCTCACGAAGCATGGGCTGAATCTAACCAACATGACTGTTAGTTCTGGTTTAGCTTCTTTGCAAGCCCATGGTTTTCATTCTTTTATAACTTACCTTCCACCTACCACTCAATCAGAGAACTTGAATTCCACCATAATGGGAAGAAAAAAGCTCACTCTAAGCTAATAGAGCACGTTGGACAAATCATGGTTAAAGTATAGCTTAGCACAGTGTTTGACCCCATCCAGGTTAAAGCATACCAGAGGAACAACTTTCAAATCTCCTTTCTCAGTTAAGTTAACTGAATTGGGTTTTTGTAGAAACTGCCAACAAGAATGAATTGAAAGTCTATCCTTACCAGGAATAGATACTGCTCATCTCTGTTAACAATCACAGTCATGTTGTGGAGAGCTGTGGTTGCATTGCTAGGATTCCGGTAGAGTTCCAGGAAAGACGTGGCATAAAATATGCCATATATCTGCCGAGGGTGGAGAGGAAATAAGAAAGAATTAACAAACATGCTAATTCTGCTGTTCTGTGAATAACATCCCAGAATCCTTTAGGCCCAGGGTTTTCAAACATGTTTGGTCCATGGAACCTTTGAGTGGGAAAAAAAAAAGTTCCCAGAATCTCCTAATCCACAAAATGGCAGCCGTAGCATACAGATAGTCCTTGGTTTACAATCATACATTTACTGACCGTTTGAAGTTACAACAGTGCTGAAATAAGTGATCTATGACTGTTTTTTACCCTTATGACTGTTGTAGCATCCCTGCGATCCAAATTCAGACCCTTGGCAACTGATTCATATTTATGACGGGGGCAGTGTCCCGGGATCCCCTTCTGTGACCTTCTGACAAGCAAAGTCAATGGGTAAGCTGGATTCACTTCACAGTTGCAGTGGTTCTTGCTGCAGTTGCAACTGCAGCAAGAAAGGTTGTAAAATGGGGCAAAACTCACTTAGCAACCGTCTTGCATAGCAACAGAAATTTGAGGCTCAGTTGTGACTGTTAAGTCAAGGACTACCTGTAAAACTTTTTTTTTCCCCAGGAAACAAGACCGATCCTTTCCATTTGATGGATCCTCTCTTTCACAAGTCTCTTAAGAACATCATCTGGTTTTGACGGAACTCCAGAACACGGTTCTAAAAACACTTTGTTCCTCCCTCCCTCCCCATCAAGAAAGCGACAACTCTCAACCACATAAAGAACCACAGATCTTCAGCGCATGGGATGAATGGAAGAAGTCTCATTTTTACCACATTCCTTGGCCCGCTCCAGTTGCATTCAACGGCCGTCTGGTTGACCGCTTTGGCCTTCAGGCTGGGGGGGAAGGGCCTTGTGCCGCGGGTCACCACGTGTGCGAAAGAGAGCGGGCTGTCCCCCAGTTCCGTCTTAGCCCAGGCAGAAATTTCATACGGTGTCTGAGCAGTCAGGTTCCTCACTGGGGGAAGGAAAAAAAGGGGAATTAGTTGGAGACACGTACCCTGTCTTTCCTCGAAAAGAAGACCCAGCCGCAAAATAAGTCCTAGCCTGATTTTTTTCAGGATGCTTGTAATATAAGCCCCACCCAAAAAATAAACCCCAGTTAAGATCCTCAACCAGGCTTAGTATCATATTTCCCCTAATATAAGCCCTAATGCATCTTTTCGAGCAAAAATTAATATAATTATATTAATATATAAAATGAATATAATACCACGATAGATATCGCTTCCTGCACTGCCAAAGAAAAGAAAGGTTTGAAGAGGAGCCATAAACAAAATGTGCAACCCATAGAGCTTTCTATATATATATATATATATATATATATATATATATATACTGGCAGTCCTCAACTTAGATGACTCATTTAGCGACCAAAGTTATGACTTACCTGGAAAAAGGGAGCTGTGACCTGGTTCCAAACTTCTGATGATGCCCCCCCAATCACATGATCTGCCCTTTGGGTGCTTGGCCCCAGGGTTTCATTTTCAGCTGTGGGCAGCATGCCACAGTGACACGAGTTCCTTTTATGACGGGTTTTGCAGAAAAACCAGATGTTCCTTCGAGTTTTTGGCAAAATCAGGGTCACAGTGAACAATAGATTTGTTTAATGACTACCGTGTTCATTTCATGACCGTGGCGTTCGCTTAATGACTGCTGCAAAAAAGTTGCAAAATCGATCATGACTTTGATTTACGATGGTCACAACATACAACCGTAATGGGCAGCTCCATTATAGTCCTATGTTGAGGTCTGCCTCTATGTATGTGTGTGTATAGACAGATAGATAGATAAGAGATAGATAGATAGATAGATAGATAGATAGATAGATAGATAGATAAGAGATAGATAGATAGATAGATAGATAGATAGATAGATAGATAGATAGATAGATAGATAGATGATAGATAGAGATAGAGATGTGATTGATCAGTGATGGCGAACCTTTTAGAGACCGAGTGCCCAAACTGCAACCCAAAACCCACTTATGCATCGTCAGGTGCTGGGTAGGTGTGGCCCATTGGCTGGGTGTGGCTGCAGTGGTAACAATAGACCGGGTGGGACTAAAAAGTTCAATCAATCAATTCCAACTTTGCAAGATCTTTTTTTTTTCCCATGAGAAGTTGAAATTGACTGATTGATTGAACCTTTTTTTTTTTTTTTTTTTTTTGCACATGGCAGCGGAGGCCTGAAGCGAAAAGGTTTTATAAAACCTAGCTGAAGGCCTAGGACTGGGGCGACGGTGCGCGTGCCCACAGAGAAGGCTCTGAGTGCCGCCTCTGGCACCCGTGCCATAGTTCGCCACCACTGTGATAGATCGATAGATCAATAGATATGTTATAGATAGATAAATATATAGATAGATAGATCGAGAGAGAGAGAGAGAGAGAGGGAGGGAGGGAGGGAGGGAGGGAGGGAGGGAGATTGGGGCAAAATAAACAAAGATATCTATCTATCTATCTATCATCTATCTATCTATCTATCTATCTATCTATCTATCTATCTATCTATCTATCTATCTATCTATCTATCTATCTATCTATCTCTATATCTGTATCCCCTGCATTGTTATATACTTGCCTTTGAGCACAATAAAACTATTTGATTCCATGGCTAAGGTTGGATTGGGGACTGGATCTCCGTGTTCTCTGGTAATTTTGCTCAGGTAACCTTACCTGTTTGGGCCGACTTCCCTCCATCTATAAAGAATGATCTTTTTTCTTGTCGGTGGGTGTCAAAAGTCCAGAAAATTTTCACGACGTAACCGTTCACCTGTCAACCAGCAATATGAGATGGACAAGACAGACAAATAAATAACTGATCAATTTGGTTTGGTTTTACACGAGTGGAAGAAAAGGGCCCTGTCAACAAAAGGCAATTATTATTTTTTAATAAATGAGAACCTTTATAAAAGCTGTTTTGAGAATACGGAAATATTATGATTGTGAAAAAAGGGATGAAGACAAGGAGGTCTAACTTCTCCAAACTGCTCCAGGGCCGGGCTAAACAGAATTAGAATTCAGGTGAAATCAGGGAGGAAAGCCAATTTTGGCTAATTAGATCCTGGCCTCAATAATGTATTTATGTAGAATTAGTATAATTAAGCATTCTTCTTCCCAGGAATTGTAGACTGGTACTACAAACAAACCAAAAAAAAAACTGCACACACACACACACACACAAACACATACTAGATAATTTCTCTCCTACCCTTCCCAAAATTCCAGTTTTATTTTTATTTCTGATTGATCCCTCTTAGGAAAGGTATTGAGGGTGCAGCACTTGGGAACCAACCGTACAGATCGTTAAAAGTAGCCATTAAAAATAAAAAGAATATATCTCACCTGAATATTGGCGTCTAGTCTGAGGGTGAAGCTTATGGAGTTTTCATCGTAATTATCGATGTGGATCGTTGGAGGAGGAATCACTGGATGCAGTCAAAGGAGAGAAAGGAAGAGACATGAGATTGAACATGGATAGATAAGCAGACATCAGGAGACTCCAATTAACTGGAAGGACATCCCATGGATGACCAGCCAACTCTATTTAATGTGCTCTTTCATGGACAATAGTTCCTTTTCAAGTCCTCAACTTATTATCAGGCGCTTAACAACCCTACACAGTGGACATCCCACTCCACCCCAAAGCTACTTAAAACCCATTTTCGAAGTGACACAGTTGGCAATACACATGTACATAGTCACACAATCACATTTAAGGTGACAACCAACTCACTTTTACAGTTTTACATGACTCTGTGTTTTTCAGCGTTCTTTTGCCGATTTCCAGCATTTACTTCCAGTTTGACTCCAATGGGTTTGCTTAAACCCCCACCCCACCATGTTTGCTTAAGGACTGCAGTGTTTGCTTAACAACCACAGCAAAAAAATTGGGTCCGGCCATGTGATACAACTTACAACCACGGTGAGTTATGATCATAATTCTGGGTTTAATCATGTTCCCATGGCGAGGAACATCTGTAATTCATGCACTGGTATATAACTCAATAGCAGGATATAACTGGCCTATGGTGGGAAGGTGTGCTTCCAATTTAAATACATACCGTGTTTCCCTGAAAATAAGACCGGGTCTTATATTAATTTTTTGCTCCAAAAGCCGCATTAGGGATTATTTTCGGGGAAATATGGTACTAAATGTGTCTGTCTGGCTGACAATCTTAACTGGGGCTTATTTTGGGGTGGGGCTTATATTATGAGCATCCTGAAAATTATGCTAGAGTTTATTTTCCAGTTGGGTCTTATTTTTGGGGACAGTATACAAATAGTACATATACATATAATACATATACATATATACATATACATATAATACATATACATATGCATATAATACATACACATATATACATATAATCATATACACATCATATACATATATGTACATATGTACGTGTATGTGTATGCATATATCTATATGTATTTAAAGTGGCACCATAGGGCAGTTGTATCCTGAAATTAAGTAAAGCATCTCTTTGTGTGTCAGCTCAAAGATGGGTGATTTCATGGACACGATGGGCTTTGGGGCAACCATGTGGAAGTGCTTTCTACCGCATTGCTCAAGGAGGTCCTTCTCTGTCACAGCTCTGGGATCCCTCTCGTGCAAGTCAAAGCCGAGGCAGATCTCCTGAGCTTTTGGAGACCAGCCAGACTTGAATAGCTGCTGCCATCTAGCTGTGTTTACCAACCTCGGTGTCTAGTGCAACAAAAGAATTCAAGAAATTAATCCTGGAAAGGTTTTACCTTTGCCTTTTATAGTTCGTATGGATTTGGAATCGCTCCAGTTGCCCACGCCACGGCTCGTTACTGCAGCAACCTTTTCCAAACAGAAAGCTTGTTAAAATAGGCAGGAGAATTTCCCTCGGTAAAATAGCTCTTTTTTAAAACAAACAAACGCCAAGGAAGTTTAAAAGTGAACGGCAAGGAGGAGAGGGAGGAACAAATGACATATTTGCTGTTATTCTGAAGGAAATGCCAAGTGCTCAAAAACAGAATTATTCTACCCTCTCCTGAAGGGATAGGGACTATAAAACCCAGTATTCCCAGCCAATACAACTCAAAAGCTTCGGGAAGGCCACTCCCCAAAAGCCAGAAGACTTCTGCCAAGTGATGGATCCCAACAGCCGTGAATAGACCAGAGTGGTGGCCAGGTGGACCTTGGGCTGAAGGATCTCCAGATCCACAGGAAAACTGTGGTGGAGGAAGGTGGTGATCGCTAAGCATGCAGAAGATTCCCAAACAACTATGGGTTATTCTCAGCAAAGGAACCACCCAAGATGTCTCCATCAAGGAAAATGTTTAGAGAAGAACAAAGACAGAAAGATTCTTGCTTGGTACAAGAAATCTGGAAGACATTCTCAGAAGAAGCTTCTACAAGGACATTCCTCCCCTAGTTAACTGGCTCCATTGTTAAACAATCCTGATAGTTGAGGTTCCATCAGAATCTGTCCTTTGATTGGCTACATTACACTGAATCCACTGCCCTTTAAATATCTGTTCTTTTTGGGACAACAGAAGAATAGCAATCTCCTAGTTCTACAGGCCAAGATCAGTTGATGCTCATAGAGGTCTAATAAAACATCTACTCACTCTGAAAACGTATAAGGCGTTGACTTGCAACATCTCAACTTCTGAATAGTTGGTGGGAGCCCTCACAGAAGACCACTCCTTTGATCCAGCTCTGCTGTATTCCACCTACCAGGATGGAAAAACAGGGACAACCATCTAATTGCTAAAGTCGCCTTCAGCAGGCTAAATCTTTAAGATGCCCTGACCTCAAATGAAAGGTTTGAATCTGCAGGTTTGACCTTGTATATTTGTGGAGCGAAACTGCAATTGAGTAAGATCACTGGAGGTAAAATGGTGCCCCTTATACCTGAATGCCTGTTAAAATCAATTCTCATCATTGGGGTCAGCTTATCTCAAAGTACACTGAGATACTTACAACATATTCTCTGATTAGACCATGGGCATTTGCGGGAGGGGCCCATTGGCAAACCACAATGCCTTCAGCTTCTTTCTTCAGCTGCAGTTGAAGATGGCAGGGGGGATCTGGAACTGGAGAGAGAGAAAGAGAAAGAGGGAAGGAGGAAGGAAGATGAGTAGGTAAGTAGTCCTGTTGGAGCAAGCCAGGAACTGATCAATCCCAGATTTCTGTATCTCTTATTGGCCAACCAGATGCATGAAATTCAGGAGCTTGAAGAATAGAGCAACTTGTCTCCTTGCCCTGGTGGTACCCAGCCCTAGTGTGTCTAGTCGGCAGTGTTTGGGGTCTAGTTTGTAGACCCCCAAAAGCTATCAACTCTGACAGCCATTGAGAGCCCATTCTTCTACGCATCCTTCTTTGGTAAAAAGGACAAGACACCCGTGAGTCAAGCATGGCTCTCCAACTGAATGATCTCCTTGCAGTTGCAGAAATTAAACAATTCAACCACCCTTTCTACATAATGCTACAGACACATGCCCATCAGATGAAGAAGGTAGAAAGAAATGGGATTCACAGCCTTGAGAAGGTTGAAAGGGACTGTTCCTTCTGTATCTTTCCAGAATGCAGAACGTGGAACAGTGATCTTGAGGGACAGATTTTGCTTGAAAATTAGGAAAAATGAAGAAGGTAGAAGGTTCCCAACAGCAAGAGTGGCTTGGAAGGAATCAACGTCCCAGAAGGGTTGGTGGCCTCTATTTGGTTGGAGAACCTCAATCAACATCTGTAGGATAAGGTGATTTGGGATTCCTGCCCTGAACATCTAACATTTAGAGATCATTTATAGAGCAAGAGATCTTCTCCTCTGTAATTAAATACTTGGGCCCAAGCAATATGAGTTTTTACCCCACCTTTATCCCATGCGGGCTGTGAAGAAATGGACTCGCTTACGTCCTTCAGGGGTCCGTAAGACTATGAAATCGTTGGTGTTGTATACTTTGCTCAGGCACTGGACCTGGACCTTGACTTGATAGGTGCAATCTGGCTTCAGTACTTTCAAGATGGTGTTGGTTTTGCTACTGTGGGTTTCCACCGATTTCCACATGCTTTCTCCCACCATCCTAGATTTGGGAGTGGACCAAAAACCACAACATCACTGTGGCGGAGTGATTGACAGGCAGTTTTTGAAACTATTCCATGCATGCATCAATCATTTGTCTTGATAGTGTTAGAAATACATTTAATTCCATCCGTGTTTGGGTCCATGCACGCTAAGCATCAATAGGACTAGAGTGTGACTTAGTGTGTTGTATGAAACCAGCCACTTTTAGGTTCCTCAGGAAAACGCAGTTACGTAGGAGCACATTCTAATGTGCAAATCAGGTCAGTGAAACGTCAACATTGGTAAAGGACACAGCTCGATTCTGCTTTCTCACCCCTTGAATTCCCACCAAGAAAAGCTAATTTAGGAGCTGCACAGAGTACCGTACAATTTGCTGCATATGCCATGAATGGAATAGCAATTGTACTAATAAGAGGTTCTATGTTAGCACACGGGGCCTAATTTTAAGCCTGCAGTCAAGCTCCCTGATGTCAGGAGTTGTTAGCAAGAATGCTAAAATCAGACAGTCTACCTGTAGTAGATATTGTAGACACAGGAAGAGAGAGGCATCTTCTTCGGCTGAGCCCAGGATAAAGTGATGTTGCCTAAAAAGTCAGCTGTCCACTGAAGGTTCTGAACCTTATAGACAAGAGTATCATCTATGTAAAAAAAAATATATATATGAAAGAATTCCTGACTTTGATTAGGACTGGAAAGAAGGGATTGAGATTATCACCACCTCTGTGCAGAAACAGTGTTCTGGGCTAAAGGTTCCTTCCTTCCTTCCTTCCTTCCTTCCTTCCTTCCTTCCTTCCTTCCTTCCTTCCTTCCTTCCTTCCTTCCTTCCTTCCTTCCTTCCTTCCCTTCCCCTTCCTTCCTTCTTTCCTTTCTTCTTTCCTTCCTTTATCTTCCTTTCTTCCTTCCTCTATCCTTTTTTCCTCCCTCCCTCCCTCCCATCCATCCATCCATCCATCCATCCATCCATCCATCCATCCAATCCATTTACATACTATGCACTCCTTGCATACAGGCCAGTCCACAGCAGCTAATACAACCGATCACCAGGACCCAAACTTTGGCAAAGGTAGTCCTCAACGTATGACTACAACTGAGCCCAAAATTTCTGTTGTTAAGCGAGACATTTGTTACGTGGGTTTTGCCCTGTTTTACGACCTTTCTTGCCACACTTGTTAAGTGAATCACTGCAGTTGATAAGTTAGTAACCCGGTTGTTGTTGAGTGAACCTGGTTCCCCCCCCCCCTTGGCTTTGCTTGTCAGAAGGTCACAAAAGGGGATCACATGACCCCCTCCGGGATCTGCAACGGTCATAAGTATGAAAAATGGTCCTAAGTCATTTTTTTTCAGTGCCGTTGTACCTTCAAACGATCACTAAGTGAACTGTGGGTAAGTCAAGGACTTCCCATATTATCCTTATAAATTGTGCTTGGAGATTCTTCTTAAAGGTTAATGATGGAGGGGCTACATTCAAGAGAGTTGGATCCACCACCCCCCAAATGATTGGCAACTTAGTTGAGTTCAAGTGGGCTTCTGCCCAAGTTGCACAGATCAACGGCCACAGCTGAGCTCCCGACCTCGCTTCCTCCGTGGCCCCTTCCCCACAAACGCCCCCAAATAAAAACAGAATAGTTCAATCCGTTCCTAGTCTTTCCCCTGATCCACTAAATTCTCTAATATCAGCTTCCCTGCCCTTGGGACACGGCTTCAAAGCAGTTGAGCGCCGCTCTTTTAAAATTCCAGCCAGGTGGACGTTTTCCACGTTGTGGTGGGTGGACAGAACCTGGGCAGACTTCTCCCAATCAATATTTAATTAAAGACTGATGGATGCTCAATGACCCTTCCTGCTTGGGGAGGAAGGGGGCTGCACGGCCGCATGGGAAGAGATATGCTGTCAAACGGAATGGGCGATCGATGGCCATTAATGGCGATGTTATCTCAGCCATAATGAATCGAGGGCTGGAGTTTTGCTGACGGAACAAGCAGAGTAGAGGCAGAGGACGATGGGAGCAAGAAACACCTGGGGGAAAAGCCACCGTGAGACAGGCCTTCTGAACTGGGCTCCACCCACCAGCCTCATTGGATGGGAAACAGGTAGTCCTCTACGTACGACGACAATTGGGGATTGAAATTCCAGTCGTACGTCACCGAGGTGGTTAAGTGGTGGCAGCACACGACCGGACCCAAACCGACCATTTTTATGGCAGTTGTTAAGCCAAGTCACTTAATAACTGTCTCAGAGAAGGTCATAAAATGGGGCAAAACCTGCTTAACAACTGTCTCGCTTAATCACAGAAATTTTGGGCTTAGCTGTGGCCATAAGTCGAGGACTATTTGTATTGGGTAGTCAAATATCTTCACCAAGTTATAGAACTTTTAATTCGATAGGACATTTTATTGTCCTATTATTTTTTTCCCCTTCCCCTATAACAAACTGTTGTGTCGTACGATTTCTCTTTTTCCCTGTACATTTTTTTTAATGAAAAGGCTGGTTAAAGACCATAATAAAGCTATTGGATTGGATTGGATTCCACTGGCTTCATTGTTTTCGGATTTTTGTTTACATGTCAGGACTTACCAGTACAGTTCTTTTCATCGCTGCTATCTGGACAATCCAGAAAACCGTCACATCGTTCCATCTTCATGATGCAGGCCTCCCCATCTTCACATCTGAATCCACTAGGGCATAACAAGGTGCTGTGAGTCGCTGGAAGACAGAAAAATATGCAACACTGCCATCTTACAACAAGTAGATGGGGAGGATCTACTTAGTTGCCTCGCGTTAAGTAATCTTGCCGTCTTTTGAATAGTAGAAGTATTCCTGAATTTTGGTGCCATTGCTTTTCCTGAAAGCCTAGTAGATCTTTAGCCATCACGATTGTTGGGTTTGTTCTGTCATAACCA
Source organism: Crotalus tigris (assembly GCF_016545835.1). NCBI lineage: Eukaryota > Metazoa > Chordata > Lepidosauria > Squamata > Viperidae > Crotalus > Crotalus tigris. The sequence continues at coordinate 335,639 of NW_024098193.1, read as the reverse complement.
ACCAATACTATGGTCATGTATGGGCTACTTGAATCAAATTAATGGAGAAATGAACTACCGTGGTTTACTCATCACCACTGGGTTTGTCCATTCATGACCAACCAGTTTTGTACCATCTAATTCAGGGATGGGGAACGATGACCCTTTTATGACCTTTGGACTTCAACTCCCAGAATTCCCGAGCCAGTCATGCTGGCTCAGGAACTCTGGGAGTTGAAGTCCACAAGTCATAAAAGGGCCATCATTCCCCAACTCTGATCTAATTGAATCAAATTAATGGAGAAATGAGTTACCATGGTTTATTCATACAATTATTAGGTTTGTTCATTCATGACCAACCAACATTATGGTTTTGTACATCTAACTGATTCAAATTCATGGAGAAATGAGCTACCGTGGTTAACCAATCACAATTGTTGGTTGTTTTTTTCATTCATGATCAACCAATGTTAAATTTGTGTAACATCTAATTGAATCAAATTAATGAAGAAATGAGCTTACTATGGTTTATTCATACAACCGTTGGGTTTGTTCATGACTGGTTAACATGGTTTTGTATGATGCGTTTGATCCCAGTTAATGGTGAAATGAGCTACCATTATTTAATCACCACAACTGTAGGGTTTGTTCATTCATGACCAACCAACATTATGGGTTTGTATGATCTGTTTGAACCCAATGAATGGAGAAACGAGACACTAGTTGTGAGCATCAAAGATACACGGTCATTTTTCAGGAAGGCAAAACCAATGGTACGGATTGGAAGCCATTCCAGAGGGTTCCCAGCATTGTCTGGCAAGAGAAGACGGCAAGGGAAACTCCTGGGATAGCAGGAATCTTTCACAGAGTTCCCACTAAAACCAACAAAGACTTACGGCAGTTGAGTTCATCCGTGCCGTCTTGACAATCTTTCAAGCCATCGCAGCGTTTCCAATTTGGGACACACTTCTTGGTCTGCTGGCACTCAAATTCAAAGCGGCTGCAACGTCCATGGACACTGGCAGACGTGGAACTGGCACCGACAGCTGGGTGGGCAGAAGGTGGAAAAAAACATCAGAAGCTATAGAGATACTATTACCCTGCTTCATTAGAGCAATGTTTCTCAACTTCAGCCATTTTAAGATTTGTGGCCTTCTACTCCCAGAATTCTACTGCCAGCCATTCTGGGAGTTGAAGTCCATACATCTTAAAATGGCCGAGGTTAAGAAACATTGCTCTGAACACATCATCTTTGAAAGCTGTTAGTAAACTTCTGGGAAATTCTGGGAGTTGACCCATACATCTTAAAATAGTCAAGGTTGAGAAACACTGCGTTAGAAGCTAGCTTCCTTGGGCTACAATTTATTTTTGTAGGCAAAGCCAGTTCCTTTGCTTCCCATACCACCAGATGGCAGCCTGAATCTGTTGGGACAGGAGAAAACTTGACTGCAGCTTCCAAACCATGATCTGATCCTTCTTAATACTAAATCTGATCCATCAGAAGCTGGTGCACTCAGTCACATCTGGGCTGGCTACTTCAGCAAAAAGGATGCCTTCCCCATCCAATCAAAGCAGAGATGTTCATGTAGCATTCCTTTAAGGAATTGGTCCTGCAAAAGGACCTTTCCATGTTTGAAGATGTTCGATCATTTTACATGGGACCTTAGCCAGGTTGTCCTCTACCAATTGGCCCCAAGAGTTTTTCCAAATTTGGTATCCCTGAGATATACTGGACTTGGTCTCCTCCTTCTCCTGCCCACCCCAAACCCACCCTCTTCTAGCACTGAAGATGTTCCCTAGTTGGGTAATGAAACTTCTGGAAGAAAACCGCCAAGCTCACAGACTAGTAAAGACCCCACAGTCCTTCCTCCTCCTCCCAGTATAATATGCAAATTGATCCATATGGACTTAGTGCATAACCAGGAGTTGTGGTTAGTTGTCTGCACAGGCCAAGCCACTAATGCTTGTTCCTCAACCCCTTGCTAAAAAATCCGGTCTTAGTATTATGAGTGAACGTAGCATATCTCCAGTGGCTACAGGTTGCTAACCGATGGCACTGGAAAGCAAGTTAATCATCTTCCAAGATTCCTGGAAGTTGGCTTTTCTGTGCCTCCTCCCTATTGTTGGAACATCTGGCAGCTCTTAGGCTTTCTCCATCCTAACATGAATGATGCAATTTGTGTCATTTGCGCAATGGTGTGAGGTCATTCCCCCCCTCCCTTTTCTTGCCCAGCCCACTAAAACCGATGTCTAGCAAAGGGTGAAAGGAGCAAGCCCAAAGAGAAGGGCGCCTTACGTGCAGTGGGGCAGGCCTCCTCATCGGATCCATCAGCACAATCTCGGTATCCATCGCAAACCCAGCTGTTCATGATACACGTCCCGCTATTACACCGGAAGTGATTTGGGGCACACGTGGCAGGAGTTGCCGTGGTGATGGCGATGACTGCAGAGCCTAGATTTCAACCAGATCAACGTCAGAGTAGAACCTCAATGTAGGCCAGTCAAGAAACTGGGGATTCCAAGAATGCTACTTTATTGTTGTAGAGCTGGGGTCTCTAAACTTAGCAACTTTAACACTTATGGACTTTAACACAGAGATTTCCCCAGCCTACATGGCTGGCTCGAAGTCCACAGGTTGTAAAGGGCCCATAGTTGCCCACCCCTGACCTAAACCATCCAGATTAGTGTCCCATGTCCAAAACCAGGACAGCCAAAGCAAGACATTGAGATTCATCATAATACTATTTCTCCATTATTTATCCCCAAACTTCTCTTGAGAAGATTGCTTCTGCTGGGGTCTTTGCACAGACTGCTCTTCCCAAAGAGAAGGCTACAGCCGATCAGCAGGCAGGTACTTCACCTGTCTGGACAAGGGCAGCAAACAGGGTGCCACAAGATTCAATCCTGGGCCTTTCTGCTTCCAAAAATGTATACATGACATAGATTGGGGTGCGGGGGATGTCTCCAAAGTTGGCAACTTTAAGACGTGTGGATTTCATCTCCCAGAATTCCTCATGCTGGTTGACAAGTTTGGGGAACTCTGATTTAAAAGGTGGGGATGGGGGGATTTTTTTAAAATTCAAACTTGCAATGAAACAAAGCCAATACTACGCATGAGAGAAATACAATCAGAAGGATCCTGACAGATTTTATCCGTGGAATGCGACGGTTTTTGCAACAGTCATTTATTCGAAACAAAATGTAAGTGAATAGCAGGACGCTGTGGCCAAAAAGGCAAATGCAATTTTAGTTCTGCATCTACAAAAACACAGTTCCCAACCCCAGGGCCTCACAAGACGAACTCTGTGCAACTGGAAAAGAGCTCTCTCTCTCTCTCTCTCTCTCTCTCTCTCCCTCTCTCCCGCCCTCTCTTCCTCTCCCTCCTTCTCCCTCTCTCTCTCTCCCTCTCTCCCCCTTTCTCCCTCTCTCTCTCCCTCCCTCTCCCTCTCTCCCTCCCTCCCTCTCCGTCTCTCTCCCTCCTTCTCCCTCTCTCCCTTTCTCCCTCTCTCTCCCTCCCTCCCTCTCCCTCTCTCCCTCCCTCCTTCTCCCTCCCTCCCTCTCCCTCTCTCTCTTACCCCCACACGACTTCTCATCCGACCAATCGCCACAGTCGTTTTCTTGATCACACTTCCATCGGTTGGGGATGCAGTGGCCATTGTCACACTGGAACTGGAAGTACCGAGAACAGCTGGGGGCTTCAGTTGGGTTTTCTAGCCAGGACAAAATATTCCCAGTTAGTTTTCACCACCTTAAATGCTGAGGGTGTACAGGTAGACCACAACTGAGCCCACATTTTCTGTTGTTAAGTGAAACATTGGTTAAGCTTTGCCCTATTTTCCAACTGCCACAGTTCTTAAGTGAATCATCAGAGTTAAGAAGTTAGTAACATGATGGTTAAGTGAACCCGGCTTCCCCCATCGACTTTGCTTGTCAAAAGGTCACAACAGGAGATCAATTGACCTTGGGACACAACGGTCATAAATATGAGTCAGATGCCAAGCATCCGAATTTTGATCACATGATCATGGGGATGCTGCAACGGTCATTAAGTGTGAAAAACGGTCATAAGTCACTTTTTTCAGCGCCATTGTAACTTTGAACCGTCCCTAAATGGAGTGTTGTATAGGTCGAGGACTAACTGTAGTTGTTTTCTGAAATTAGAACAAAGCAAAACTGCATGGACTTATAACCACAATGGCAACAGAATAGTATCCTCCATGTAATGGTGTAATTGTACAGATTACGTGGCTGGATGATGAGGTCATGATACGTGCCGTGATTCATTTCCCACACCCACAATGTCTCCTTTCCTTCTAGGGCAGGGGTAGGCAACCTTGGCTCTTTTATGACTCGTGGACTTCAAATCCCAGAATTCCTGAGCCAGCATGGCTCAGCATGGAAACCTCTCCCTTTCCTCTCAGCATGGCTGGCTCAGGAATTCTGGGAGTTACAGTCCACGAGTCATAAAAGAGCCAAGGTTGCCTACCCCTGTCCTAGGGGAACATTCTCCACTCACCACAGTTTGCCTCGTCCGAGTAATCTCCACAATCATCGGTGCCGTCACATTTCCACACCAAGCTGACACACACGCCGTTCTGACACTGGAAGCTGAACTGGTCACAAGTGCGATGGAACTCTGGATCCTGGGCTGCAAGTAACATAGCTCTTGTTTAGGAAAGGGAAATTCCACAACCCTGGAAATCCCATTTTCTTAGCAGCTTCACTTACAACACCCGGCATAGGCGGGATCTTCATCCGAGCCATCGCGGCAATGCACGGTGCCGTCACATACCATGGAGCGCAGCAGGCACTGTTGCCGGTTCTTGCACATGAAATCCATGTAGCGTGTACAGAGGGATTCTCCAGAGTGGCAGGAAGGAGAGAATAAACATTGGGAAAGAAAGTTTTACAGGTAGTCCTTGACTCACAAGCAGAACTGAGCCCAACATTTCAGTGGCCCAATTTGCTCTAAGTGCCCCAAATTTTGATCATGTGACCAAGGGGATGCTGCCAGAGTCGTAAATATGAGGACCAGATACAAGTTACTTTCTTCAATGCTATTGTCCTTTCAAAACAGTCCCTAAATTAAACGGTGGTGAAGTTGTAGGACTACCTGTACATGCAGAGTGAAACGAACAATTGCAAATGCCAATTAAAAGTTGTTCTCCAATGTCTGGGAGTTAGTTTCCTTTCTGGTTTCCCAGCCACCCCCCAGTCACCCTGGCTACAACATTCACGCACTCCAGTACACTCACCACAGTGTTGTTCATCTGAGCCATCCGAACAGTCCCGTGCCCCATTGCACCGCTTGCTAGAAGGGATGCACACCCCCGTTGAGCACTGAAAACCGTTGCATTTCTTCTCTGCCAACCAATCCCACAAGGAAGCAAAGAAAGCAAACTTAAGTTTTAAATACATGAGACTCCCAGCAAACCTAGAATGAACGTCTCTGGTTTTCACCAAAGCAACGAGAACTGGATAGAGGGCGATGAGGCGGCTGGGGAAATTACTTCTCACATGGTCAGTGAAGACTCAATCTTCCAGGCCAAAAATATCTAAAAGGTTAAATCGTAGCAACTGGACCAACGTTTGTTAATCTGAGACCTTCCGTTGCTCATCCAAGCAACTTCATCAGTCAAAATAAAAATTAGAAGTTGGTAAGTTAAGAGTTGGTACATTCCGATGACTCTCTGTCTATCTAATTTTTATTTTGACTGATGAAGTTGCTTGGATGAGCAACAAAATTTTGGTCTAGTTGCTATGATTTAACCTTTTAGATATTCTCACATGGTACCAGATCTGGCGACCACCCAATGCAAGAAACAGATGGAAACTGCCTCTCTCCATCTACTCACCCACCTACCCAAAAGAGAAATGTCTTTAGCCATTGACACAGAAGAGGCACAAGAGACTTGAACATTGATTGTATAAACAGTGCTCCCATTTGATATGCTGGAATTCTTGTAGCCGCATCTTGGTCTTGCTATAATAAAGCATCTTATTAAAAGTTCTAGACTTTCTGATGAATTGATCTAGTTTATTAGGAGATGTTTGACCGTAGTCTGTGTTATGAGAAAGTTAAAAGTCAAAGTGAAAGAGAGTTTGCCTATATCTAAAAAGTCCATTACCACAACTGACGGGGTCTTCGTCCGTTCCATCTTGACAATCCATATCTCCGTCACAAGCCCATCTTTGGGGGATGCAGTGCCCATTTTGACAGCGGAAACTGGAGGCTTCACAAGTGTGATGAACAGCTAAAAGCAACACAACACAAATGGTTGACTTACTCTGGGAGCCTTGGTGCTCTCTGAGTTTGGTTGTTTTCTTGCAGATGTTTCTTTATCCAACTAGGCAACATCATCAGTGTTGACTTACCGGCATGGAGGGACCAAAGCAGGAAAGAAGGAAGGGGAGGGGAGAATGTGGAAATCAAGATAACAAACCCCTTCTGGCTACACACCATCTCCAGTGACCCTGCCAATGAGGGATCAGTCGTCCAGCCCAAAGGCAGACTTCGAAAATGAGTTAACTCAGTCACCCAATGTAATCGGTTGTCTGAATGCAACCAAGCTAAAGATAGCTGTAGGCCACCAGCTGTGTTTGCAAACCACAGCAGCCTGGAAAAAGAAATTTAGCGGGCATGGCTGAGCTGTCTTAAACGCTGAAATGATTGTCCTTCATATTGTTGGGTAACAAGAATACACTCCTGCTGTATTGGATCAGGTCAAGCTGACCATCTCAGCCTGTCAGGCAGGAAAATCCTTAGGAAAATTCACAAGAAAAGCTGAAAAGTGACAGGCTTGCCCTGCTGTGTGTCCCAAGGCTTACGAAGCTGACTTTGATCTTCACTAGAACAGCCCCTGGCAAACCGCGCGCTCTTTCTCCGCTTGCCCAAACCTTCTCCTCAAACCAGCAGTCAAAACATATTTGTGGCTGTAAATCCCACCACTAACTAATGCTTTCTGCAAAGAAAAGAGGCTTTTCCCTGCCCAGCATCAATTGATGGGGTATTTTTTTTTAAAAAAAAAAAAATATTGTGCAATTCTAATAAGTGACATATAGTGCTGTCCTTTTTCACAAGCCCCTGTATTTTTCCGAACCCCTGCTCTATCCAAAACATGATTCTAAAGAGCAGTGGTTCTCAACCTTTTTAATGCCGCGACCCCCAACCGGTCATAAGTTGAGGATACTCAACCAGTTGTAAGTCAAGGACTACTACTGCAGCACCATTTGCAGAATGGGACTTTTGGCGGGCTCAGCAGGGCAGAGACAGCCTGGACAATTCCTATTGGCTTTTGAAAGCCAATAGAATTAGACTCTATTCAAGAGAGTCTATTCTATTGGCTTTCAAAAGGCAATAGAATAAAAGGGAGTAGCACAGCTAAGGAAAAGGGGGAAAAAATGGCGGACTGCGTTGTTTGGCGACCCCCGTGAAATGGTCGTTCGACCCCAAATGGGGTCCCGACCCACAGGTTGAGAACCACTGCTAAAGAGCCACGTTTTTCTTCTTGTTGTTTTTAAAATAGGAGTTATAGAATGTAATCCTAAAAACCTTAAAGCAGGGGTGTCCAATCTTGGCAACGTTTAAGACTTGTGGACTGCCTTAAAGAACCTCAAATTTTGCTGGAAATACAAAACTGAGTAGCTCTGAGTATCAAACAACCATCCCTGTTTTTTCAGCGGTTCTGGCACTTTCATCTTAGTTTCATTATATACTTGAGATCTGTTTTTATCAGGAAAGAAAATCAACTTCACCACCCTAGTTAGGTTCTCTGCTCCTTATACCAGCATGAGAGAATGACATGTTTTTTACAACATTCCAAGCTGTTATGCTCTTCTGGGGGTGATATTCTATTAAGTAGTCACTGTGAAAAGTAATTATTTTCCAGGAAGCGTCTTACCTCAACCTGCAGAGCTGAGGGAGGAAGCCTCTTAAAAATAACTCCAGCGTCATTTCAAGCCAGATCTTAAGAATATGAGATTAAAACCAAGCTGGCTTTTTTGGAAGAGCTTCTTATCCAGGCACAAAGAGAAATCAACCCGGGGATGTTCATGCCACTTGACTATAGATTGCTCTATTTTAGAAACTGTCAGAGCTGGCGTGCAAATAGGGGTGGGCCATAAAATGGGACATTACATGACACTAATTAGCAAGTCCTGTGAGCTCAGAGACAGCCCATCTGTTTGCCGTTCAAGGGGGTGTGAGTTACAACCCCAGGCATCTTCCTTACTTCAATAAAAGTCTCTCAGCCCCCATCCAAAGCAGGGGGTGAGGATCAACCTCTCTCCAGAAGAGTGGGGCAGCTATGGGAACTAGTTAAATGAATAAATAAATAAGCCGGCATCAAAAGATTGATTTAAAGCTGGCCGAGATGGCAAAGTCGTTTTGATTAGGGAAACGAGACCAGCTGAAACTTTTATTTCTCATCCCTAAAAGAGCACCAGACCCAATATATAGAGAGAGCCAGTTTGGCCTAATGATTTAAGGTACCAGGCTCGAAACCAGGAGATGGGGAGTTCTAGTCCCGCCTTAGTCTGAAAGCCAGCTGGGTGACTTTGGGCAAATCATCAGAAGACTATGAGTTCTAGTCCCATCTTAAGCCTGAATGCCAGTTAGGTGACTTTGGGCCAATCAATAGGAGACAGGGAGTTCTAGTCCCATCTTAAGCATGAATGTTAGTTAGGTGACTTTGGGCCAATCAATAGGAGACAGGGAGTTCTAGTCCCATCTTAAGCCTGAATGCCAGTTAGGTGACTTTGGGCCAATCAATAGGAGATAGGGAGTTCTAGTCCCATCTTAAGCATGAATGTTAGTTAGGTGACTTTGGGCCAATCAATAGGAGAACGGGAGTTCTAGTCCCATCTTAAGCATGAATGCCAGTTAGGTGACTTTGGGCCAATCAATAGGAGACCGGGAGTTCTAGTCCCATCTTAAGCATGAATGCCAGTTAGGTGACTTTGGGCCAATCACCATGAGACAGGAAGTTCTAGTCCCGGCTTAAGCATGAATGCCAGTTAGATAACTTTGGGCCAATCAATAGGAGACCGGGAATTCTAGTCCCATCTTAAGCATGAATGTTAGTTAGGTGACTTTGGGCCAATCACCATGAGACAGGAAGTTCTAGTCTCGGCTTAAGTATGAATGCCAGTTAGGTAACTTTGGGCACCAGGAGACGGGGAGTTCTAGTCCTGCCTTAAGCATGAAAGCCAGCTGGGTGACTTTGTGCCAGTCATTCTCTCTCAGTCCAACCCACCTCATGGGGGGGAGGGGAATAGGAGAAGGAAGGTGTAATTGGTTGTTCACTGCCTTGTGTTAGTTATCAAAAATAATAAAATCAGTATACAAATACTGTAAATACATAAATAAAATATGTAAACCAAGCCAGGGTGTCAGTTTTGATGTTCTGCAGTACCGCTGTCAAGTTGATAACAGCACAGTGGGAAAGCACACCTTTGTGCCTCGTGTTATAAACCTAGCTGCACAATGTGTTATAAAATGAGATGCATTCTTTAGGTAGCCTTTTTTGATATGAAAGAAGACTGGGAATTAAGGGATTATTGGCGGGAACGTAACCAAGAGGAGAGAGACTTTACTTTTTTTTCTGATAGACACCAATCTTTTTCAAGAATTGACTTTTTCTTGATTACCACGGATTTGTATAATAAAGTAAAGAATGTAAAGATTTTTCCTAGATCACTGACGGATCATAGTCCAGTTTGGATGGAGCTGATTCAAGAGAAAGAGGAAAGAAGATCCTGGAGAGTTAATGAAAATTTGTTTAGACAAGAGAAGAATGTTCAAAAATTAAAGGAGTGTTTAAAGGACTATTTTGCTTTGAATATGTATAAGGGGACTTCAATGTCAATGGTATGGGATGCAGGTAAAGCATTTATGCGCGGTGTTTTGATAAAAATGAATAATTTTTATAAGCGAAATCAGATTCAGAAACGTAGAGAACTTGAAGATGAAATCAAATTAAAAGAAAGGGCTTTGATTCTAAATCCTTCTGATGAAAGTACTAAAGAATCTGTAAAGTTATTAAGGTCACAATTTAATATGTTGATAGCAGATCAAGCTGCAACCAACTTATTATTATGAAACAAAATACATTTTGTAATGCTAATAAGCCGGGGAGATGGTTGGCTTATCAATTAAGAAAGAAACAGAGACAGAGAATAATAGAGAAAATAAATTACAAGGGTAAACTAGTTTCTCAGAAGGAATTAATTAAAAAATCTTTTTTGGATTATTATCAAAACTTATATAAATCTACTAATGTACAATTGTTAGATATAAATAAATATTTAGCTGAGGCAAGTTTTCCTAAACTGACTGAGGATCAGAAATATGAAATTAATGGCTTAATTACTAAGGAGGAAATTGCCTCAGCAATTCAACAATTGAAATTAGGGAAAGCACCGGGTACGGATGGGTTAACAGCTGTTTATTATAAAGCTTTAATGGAGGAGATGATCCAACCATTAAATGATCTTTTTAATGGTATCTTACAGGGTTTAGAGATTCCTCCTTCATGGCGTAGTGCCTTTATATCATTGATTCCAAAGGAGGATCAAGATCTTACTTTACCAAAAAATTATAGGCCTATATCTCTTTTAAACGTGGATTATAAGATATTTGTAAAAATTTTGGTAAATAGGCTTATGAGGGTGGTGCATCATCTTGTGCATAAAGATCAATCAGGGTTTATAACAGGAAGGTATATGAAAAACAATGTTAGACAAATTATTAATCTATTAGAATACTTAGATAAGAACAACCAAGTTCCTGCAGGGCTCATATTTTTAGATGCTGAAAAAGCATTTGACCAATTGAATTGGCATTTTATGCTAAGAGTAATGGAAGAAATGAATTTTGGTGAAAACATACTACAAGCCCTTAAGTTAATATATCAAAAACAAACAGCACAACTTATTGTTAATGGAGGTCTTTCGGAGGTTTTCACAATAGAGAAAGGTACTAGACAGGGGTGTCCTTTATCGCCATTGTTGTTTGTTTTAACATTGGAAATATTATTGATCAAAATTCGAGAGTCTCAGGAAATTAAAGGAATATATGTTAATAAAAAAGAATATAAGTTAAGAGCTTTTGCGGATGACTTGGTTGTTACTTTGTCGCAACCTGATTATTCTGTAGTAAACTTATTACAGTTGATTCATCATTATGGTTTGGTCTCGGGTTTTAAGATTAATGTAAATAAGACCAAAATTTTACCTAAAAATATGTCTAGTCAGGAGAAGCAGATTTTGACTAACCTGACGGGTTTTGAGATTGTTAATAAGGTAAAATATTTGGGGGTGATGTTGTCTGTTTCTAATGTAAAATTATTTAAAAATAATTATGAAAGGTTGTGGGTCAGGGTACAGAAGGACTTGAAGAACTGGGAAAAGTTGCAATTATCCCTCATGGGAAGAATTGCAGTGATAAAAATGAATATTTTACCCAAGTTTCTTTTTCTGTTTCAAATGTTACCAATTTTGAAAAATGAGATTAATTTAAATGAGTGGCAGAAGGGTCTTAATAAATTTATCTGGGCAGGGAAAAAGCCAAGGGTTAAGTTTAAAATTATGCAAGACTTCCGTGAGAGGGGTGGACTTAAGGTACCAAATTTGAAATTATATTATGATGCGGTGGTTTTAACACTAATCAGTGATTGGGTAAATTTGACAAATTCTGAGATACTTTATCTAGAGGGATGGGATTTACTTTATGGGTGGCATGCCTATTTAATATTCAATAAAAAAATGGATTGGGCTTTTAAATCTCATATCTTAAGAATTTCTTTACTTAGGATTTGGAGAAAATATTATAAAAGTGATTTCAAAGTACCATTATGGGCTATACCTTGGCATGCGATAGAAGCAATAAAAAGAGGGGTTAAAATGGATATGGTGTCTTATAGACAGTTACTTAAATGGGATGGACAAAACTGGCAATTAAAATCACAGGAAGAGTTAGCGCAAGAAAATTTTATTTATTCTTGGTTCCAATATAGGCAATTATTAGACAGATGGAAGATGGATTGTAAGGTGGGTTTTCTTAGAGAAGATGAAAATCTTATTAAGCAAGTGAAGGATTCAAGACAAACCCACATTAAGAGAATTTATGCGGTTTTAGTTGAATTGGATTCAGAAACGGAACTAATTAAAGATTGTATGATAAGATGGGCGCAGAATTTTGGTGAGCCAGTCTCATTGGACACCTGGGAAAATATTTGGGTGAGAAATGTCAAATTTACACAAGCACAGAACTTAAGGGAGAATTTTTATAAAATGTTTTATAGATGGCACCTTGATCCACAAAAAATGTCTTATATGTACCCTGACGTGCAACCCAAATGTTGGAGATGTGGTTATAAGGAGGCTTCCTATTATCATATTTGGTGGTCATGCAGAGAGATAAAAGCATTTTGGATCAAAATATGGTGGAATATCCAGAGAATTTTTAGAAGGAGGGTAAAATTTACTCCGCAATTATTTTTGTTAGGTATTGTTACAGATTGTGATACAAAGGAGGTTGTTTTGATGTTAAATTTGATTACAGCCGCTAGGCTGTTAGTAGGACAATATTGGAAGAAGGAATCTTTGCCTACATTGCAGGAATGGTTTCTTAAAGTAGCTTATCTGGCGGAAATGGCAAAGATTTCGGCTTTCTTAAAGCAACAAACGCAAGAGAAGTTTCTTGCTGTTTGGGATAAATGGATAAAATTTATACAATTTAGATTGGGTATACAAAAATATTATATAGTTTTTTCATAAGTTTTATTTTCATATATATTATAGATAATCTTTTTATATATATAAATATAAAGTTCTTAATTTAATTTTTATTTTTATTTCTTAAGCCTATATTCTGCTCTGGGAAGCTCATGGGGGGGGAAGGGAGGGGGGGGGGTTTGGGAGGGGTGGGGGGTTTTTTTTTTATATATATGTATTGTTTAGTTTTATTTTTTTGTATATGTTGTTTCTTGTTTTGTATCCTTTTTTCTTTTTTGTAAAATTTATAAAACTTTTAATAAAAAAAAAAAAATGAGATGCATTATAACGCCAGGTATATCCTGTGTTATAAAGCAAATTCCAAGGAAGCTGTTTACATTTTCACCAGATGGTGTCTACTGAAGAACAACTCCTATTAATGGCTTAATCCTTTCATTGAGAGAGGGGGGGAAGGGGAGAGAGAGAGAGAGAGAGAGAGAGAGAGAGAGAGAGAGAGAGAGAGAGAGAGAGAGAGAGAGAGAGAGAGAGAGAGAGAGAGAGAAAAGAGAAGAAGAAGAAGGAGGAGGAGGAGGAGGAGGAGGAGGAGGAGGAGGAGGAGGAGGAGGGAGGGAGGGATGTTCACCCGTGCAGTTTGCTTCATCCGACCAATCCCGACAGTCATTGTCACCGTCACATTTCCACGAGAGACGGATACACATCCCCGAATTGCAGCTGAATTCATCGTTCTGACACTGGTGGGCTTCTGAAAAATCGCAGGACAAAATAGTGTGGGTGGAACCTCAGCTTATATCTCACTATCAAATAGGCTGACCACAATTGAGCCTTGCACAATGCACCACGGTTTGTATAATCATGGTTAATTGAACGAAACCACAGGTTAACTCGCTGTGTGCAACTGGAGCCCAAACGTTATGGCCGAGTCTGAAGGAAGGACCCAATCATTTTCTATTGGATGCCTCCTATTCCATCCCATCCCAACAGACTTTCTGGAACAATCTCCTTTCTGCAAGGAAGACACAGTTGCGCTTAGAACACATCACAACACCTCACTGGGGCCAAATGGTGGAGAGAAATGCCAGATGAGGTGGCTTTCTCTGCAAAATAGGTTGAGGCCCGACTTTCCTACTTTCGCCTTACACAAGCCTTCCTCCTCACCCAGATATTTGGTGTCCACCCAAGTAATACTATCACAAAATCTAGTAGCAGATATAAAATTTGTCATGGCAGGAGTCACAGCCTGAGTTTACAAATATATCAGTTTTTGGACAAGGTTCTTCTTGCCTGTTTTCTTTGGGGGGCACTAACTGCCAAACTATAACTCCCCAGCATGGTAGGTGCAGTGTCTCGTCCATCTATGCAATGGTCCTTCTGCATCCAGGTCAAGGGAGAGGCATTTGAGACACGTCAAAAGGGCCAGAGATCTTCTCCTAAGCTTACCACAGTGGCTCTCGTCGCTACTGTCTCCACAATCATCCTCCAGATCACACTTATAGGACAGGGGGACACAGGTTCCTGATTCGTGGCAACGGAATTGGGTGTCAGGATCACACACAGTGGTTGCTGTTAAAACAGAAGGAAAAAGAGACCTTCTAACACCATCAAGATATCATTTGGAGACATCAGCAGCAGCACAAACATGAAAGTAGGCCCATCAGGACTCAGTTCAGAGGCATCAGCTCTCTTAGACTGTTTTGGTAGGAGCAACAAATGGTCTAATGCAGTGGTCTCCAACCTTTCCAGCTTTGTGGACCGACTGGGGGGGGGGGAGGAAGGGAGAGGGGATGGTTCCGTGCCAGCAGCAGGTATGCACGCCCACCACTCACACAAATGGAGCTGCACACATGCCTGCCCACCCACTCGCTGCACGCGAAAGTGGAGCTGCGTGCACACACTCACCCGCTGCTTCTGCAGTCCAGTTCTAAAGGGCCCGTGGGCTGGTAGTCAGCCATGGCCTAGGGCAGGGGTAGGCAACCTCGGTTCTTTTATGACTCATGGACTTCAACTCCCAGAATTCCTGAGCCAGCATGGCTGGCTCAGGAATTCTGGGAGTTGAAATCCATGAGTCATAAAAGAACCGAGGTTGCCTACCTCTGCCCTAGAGGTTGAGGAGCCCTGGTCTAATGGAGAAAAGGGTTGAAGGACAAAATGTGAAGCTTAAGCTTTGCAGAAGCTTCAGGGCATCACTTCATCTCTTAAAAACTGAAAAACTTTCCCCAAATTTAGAATCATAGGGCCGGAAGGGACCTTGTGGAGGTCTTCTAGTCCAGGCCAAGAGTCCTTTTATCATCCTGGACACATGGTTGTCCAATCCTTTCTTGAAAACCTCAGCAATGGAGCACCTGCATCTCTGGGAGGCCATCTGCTCCTTTGGTGAATTGTTCTCACGGTCAGGAAGTCCCTCCTTATTCCATCCTAACCAAAAGGACCTTTGCCCTTTTCTCACTGTCGATGTGTTGCGTGTCAAGATTTATCTAAGATTCTTTGAAGAGGGGCTGTTTTCGATCATTTACTTATGCGAATTCTCCCTTCCCCCCCCCCCAAAAAAAATTATCCACATGACTTACGGCAGTTTTTTTCATCGCTCATGTCCCCACAGTCGTTGTCATTGTCACATTTCCAGATGTTATTAATGCAATTCCCATTTGAGCATCTGTACTGGTTGGAGAGACAGGTGTTTTCTGGATGTTGGAGGCAGAGGAGGAGAGCAGCACAGATAATCAACAGCCATTGAAAAGAAAAGGACAATGTGAATTTAATGAACCCAACATCTAGTCAAGCATCCCAGTTCCCAGCAAGAAAGCTTCCAGAAGCTTCCTAGCAGCTCTCAGAGACAATGTATCCAGAATAACCTTTCTCATCCTTGGCCATTTTAAGATGTGTGGGCTGCAACTCCCAGAATTCTCCAGTCAGCTAAAATTGGCAAGGTTGAAAAAGACTGGTCCAACATCTATGGATTCTACCACCTTTCTCTCCCCAAACATTTCTGCCCAGAACAACTGTATTTTTGTCTCTATCCAGGACAAAACAGCCCCATTTCATTCCTTATCTAACCCAATTCACGTTTTGGTCCAGGAACAAACCAGCAAGAACCAACATGAATTGTTGTACATCAGTGGTTCTCAACCTATGGATCGGGACCCCATTTGGGGTCGAACGACCATTTCACGGGGGTCGCCAAACAACGCAGTCCGCCATTTTTTCCCCCTTTTCCTTAGCTGTGCTACTCCCTTTAATTCTATTGGCTTTTGAAAGCCAATAGAATAGACTCTCTTGAACAGAGTCTAATTCTATTGGCTTTCAAAAGCCAATAGGAATTGTCCAGGCTGTCTCTGCCCTGCTGAGCCGGCCAAAAGTCCCATTCTGCAAACGGTGCTGCACCAGTTGAGTAATCCTCGACTTACGACCGGTTGGGGTCGCGGCATTAAAAAGGTTGAGAACCACCGTTGTACATGAACAATTTTGCACTTCTCCTGAAGACCCTAACAAAGTGCATTAAAGCTGTGCAATTATCCAGAAATTGTTTGGAAAGGGTTATTTGGTCCGGCCAGAAACACAAGACTACTCTTTAAAGCAGCTGTATCACTTCTCGTGATCCTGCACTGCCTCGTGATCCTGCCGAAAAGAAGCAGATGTTTTAAAGGGCTACATTTGCATTCTGACACACTCTGAAGCATTTTTCTGGCATCCATATAATTCTGGCAATACATGGTGGATTGTTTTAAATGTTGCAAGCCACCTGGGATCATCTATATGCTAATTGGGTGGCTGCATAAATTTGTTTAGTCAATAAGTATAATAAAATGCAATTTGAGATGCTATCTAACACTCTAGCACCCAAGGTATATCCCTTACCTTCTTTTACGCAGGTGCCATTCTTCAAGTGATAGTTGGGTGGACAATCACATCTCATCTCCCCCGATTGGAGCACGTGGCTGGTGACTCCATCAGGGCATCGACAACTGTAGTTATTGTTAGCCCTGGGCAAACACAGCAGGCTGCATGGCTTGTCCGCACATGCGTTCTTCCCTGTCCAGAGGAGAGAAGAAGGAAGAAAGTACTTTGTGAACCAGAAAAGTACACTGTGAAACTTCAGGAGAACAGGTTGCCTTCCAGACGTCCCAAAGGCGCTTTTCCAAAAGCCAGCTGGATTTTCTTGTGTTTTTTTTTCTTTGAAAATGCTTCGCTTCTCATCCGAGAAGCTTCTCGGATGTGAAGCAAAAGATTTTCAAAGAAAAAAAACCAAGAAAGTCCAGTTGCCTTTTGGAAAAGTGCCTTTGGGACAACCCTGACCTGGATGATTGAGAACCTTCATGGACAATTGCCTTTCAGTTGTTATTTTTAATTATATTCAGCAAGGAAAATTATTTCAAGGGAGATGCATCAGAGAACTAGAGGCAATGTTTGGTGGTGGACCAGCAAATACCTGCACTCTTTCCGTGGTAGAAGATTTTCATGTCCATCACACTGTTGAGATGGTCAACCAAGGTCTCCATTCTGGCTCCGTTGTGTTTGGAGGCTCTGAAGATGCTCAGTTGCGACCAATCGTTCCAATAAATATCATTCTGGGGGGGGGGATAAAAAAAAGGTTTCATTTTTAAACATTCAGTGGAGGACCAGACATGGAGGCAGATGAAAGACATAACCATACAAGCAAGTACCAAACCACGTTAATTGTGCAAAGACTTAGCAATAATACCTAGTCTCTATTCAATTCATAATGCACACATGAGGGTTGACTTCCTATGCAAAACCAAGCAAAGGATCATACCTTATAAAGCATAATAAATAATTGTGCTAGGGCACCCAAAACGTTTTGCTCCTGCTTTGATCTGTGCAAGCAAGTAACAACTCAGGATGGATAGCTCTGCTCTGCATCACACTCATAGTGGTTCTGAGAACTAAGAACAAGCTGCCCGGAGATTATGGGAAATGGAATCCAATATGTCTGGCCAAATTTATCTGAGTTGGGAAACTAAGCAGGGATGAGTTGGTTAGGACTTGGATGAAAAAAAATTATTAGGAATCTCAGAACTATAATCTCAGACTAGGAAATTAAAAAAAAAAATCCAAGAAAAAGGACCTTGATTTTCATCCCATTGGATTTGTCCATAAAGTCTCTAGGAATCAGACACAACCCTTTTAAGCCTAGAGAGTTTTAGATTGACTGTACTCTATTATAGAGGGTTCCCGATTGATGCCCGCCCTATCATAGAAGGTTCTAGATTGATAATGCCTGCTCTATCGTAGAGTTCTAGATTGATTATGTCTGCTCTATCATGGAGGGTCCCAGGCAGATAATATCTGCTCTATCATAGAGAGTTCTAAATGAAGCCTGCTCTATCATGTAGAGTTCTAGATCAGTGGTTCTCAACCTGTGGGTCGGGACCCCATTTGGGGTCAGACGGCCATTTCATGGGGGTCGCCAAACAATGCAGTCCGCCATTTTTCCCCCCTTTTCCTTAGCTGTGCTACTCCCTTTAATTCTATTGGCTTTTGAAAGCCAATAGAGTAGACTCTCTTGAATAGAGTCTAATTCTATTGGCTTTCAAAAGCCAATAGGAATTGTCCAGGCTGTCTCTGCCCTGCTGAGCCCGCCAAAAGTCCCATTCTGCAAACGGTGCTGCACCAGGTGAGTAGTCCTCGACTTACGATCGGTTGAGTAGTCCTCAACTTACAACCGGTTGGGGGGTCGCGGCATTAAAAAGGTTGAGAACCACTGTTCTAGATTATGTCTGCTCTATCATGGACGGTTCTAAATGAATGAAGCCTGCTCCATCATGGAGGGTTCTAGGTGGATAATGCCTGCTCTACCATGGAGGGTTCCAGAAGTACCTTAAACACAGCAATGGCATAGGGATGAGGAAGGCTATCCAAGATCACTGATCTCTGCCTGCCATTGAAATCGACCCGCTCAATCCTGTCCATGTAGGCCTCGGTCCAGTAGATCCAACGGTCATCTGCCGAAATCCCATTTGGCCACTTTACTCCCTCGGAGACGATGCAAGAAGCAGAGGAGCCATCCATTTCGCTTCGATAAATACCCGGCCGGGAATCCCCCCAGTCTGTCCAGAACATCAGCCTGGGAACAGAAGGCGCAACAAACAAGAGGCAGAGGAAAACATGAAGCTTCAGTCGGGCTAGAACTAGGATTGAATGTAATTCTCCTCATTAATTTAGGAGACTTTTCAACCCAGAGAAATTTCAAGATGTGAGATTCCACTTTTTGGATGTTTGCATTGGGGGTCCAGGTTGCAAGTCCTCTGACTCCAAAGAGAACATAAACAAGATCCAAGGATAGGGGCTTCCTACTTACCCTTCTTTGGACACCAGAGTTAGGGCCCGGGGTCGCTCAAGCACCGAGGAATTTAAAATGGTAAGACGCAAGTCCCCGTCTGGATTGGCCACCTGGGTGAAGACCACAAATTGGAGAACAATGATTCCACCACAATATTATTATTACTGAACTAGTCGGAGGCACTACGCAGCTGGTTTAGTTGTAGCTGGAAGTCATGAGGCATGCGGAGCCCCAAAGGTTAGGTCTTACATGCTGTACATCCATCCCACTTGAGGTTGACCACTTCGAATAAAACTCCTGACGAAGTCCAGCCAGAATAAAACAGGCTGTGGAATGCCTCCTGGTGGTAGATAATGATAACCACTGTGGTACAATGTAGAGTTACATCCACTCTGGGGGGAAGGTCTTGATGTCTCTAGCACAGTGTTTCTCAACCTTGACAATTTTAAGGCATGTGGACTTCAACTCCCAGAATTCCACAGCCAGCATTGCTGGCTGTGGAATTCTGGGAGTTGAAGTCCACATGCCTTAAAATTGTCAAGGTTGAGAAACACTGCTCTAGCATGAGGGCCAGACAAATCAACACCTGTAGATCTCTCTTTAGTCTGAGAGTGGAAACAAAAAAGGAAGGTGTATCATTCACAGCATCTGTGTTGGCGCTTTCTGTCTGTTGTCCTGGGCAGTGTCAGGACCATTGGAACCCAGTATCAAGCCACTTCATTTTCTAAACCATGGCTTATGATCTACATTTGATGACTGAATGCAGCTAGTTTAATGAAAAGAAAGGCCAGGGGTGACATAATAGCAGTGTTCCAATAGCTAAGGGGCTGCCACAAAGGAGAGGGGAATCAACCGATTCTCCAAAGCTGCTGAAAGCAGGACCAGAAGCAATAGATGAAAACCAATCAAGGAGAGAAGCAACCTAGAACTAAGGAGAAATTTCCTAACATTGAGTACAATTAACCAGTGGAGCAACTTCCCTCCAGAAGTTGTTCCACTAGCTAATTGTACCCAATGTTAGGAAATTTCTCCTTAGTTCCCTCCAGAAGTTGTGGGTGCTCCATCACTGGAGGTTTTTAAGAAGAGATTGGACAACTACTTGTCTGAAAAGATATAAAGTCTACTGCGTGAGCAGAGGGTTGGACTAGAAGACTTCAAATGCCTCTTCCAACTTTTGTTATTCTGTTATGATGAATAATTCAGGAATATAATAATAATAATAATAATAATAATAATAATAATAATAATAACAACAACAACAACAACAATAATAGTAAAGTTGGAAGGGACCTTGGAGGTCATCTAGTCCAACCCCCTGCTCAGGCAGGAAACCCTATACCATTTCAGACAAATGGTTGTGCAGTCTCTTCTTAAAAACTTCCAGTATTGGAGCATTCACCGCTTCTGGAGGCAGGTTGTTCCACTGGTTAATTGTTCTCACTGTCAGGAAGTTTCTCCTTAGTTCTAGGTTGCTTCTCTCCTTGATTAGTTTCCATCCGTTGCTTCTTGTCTTGCCTTCAGGCGTCTTGGAGAATAGCTTGACTCCCTCTTCTTTGGGGCAGCCCCTGAGATACTGGAAGGCTGCTATCATGTCTCCCCTCGTCCTTCTCTTCATTAAACTAGACCTACCCAATTCCAGCAACCATTCCTTATATGTTTTAACCTCCAGTCCCCTAATCATCTTTGTTGCTCTTCTCTGTACTCTTTCTAGAGTCTCAACATCTTTTTTACATCACGGTGACCAAAACTGGATCAAGTTTAAAACAAGCCACAGCCTGGTCCAGACAAGGTGGATCCAGTTTGTCTCTTTCTGTGGCTTCTTTTAGAGACCAAGGAGTCTCTAAAGAGAGTTACTTTCATCTTGCTAATGTTAAGGATTTGTATTAGGTTAACGTCAACACACCAGCAGGTAGTCCCTGAATCCAGATCTATTTTCTACCCACCCACACCTTTCGCCAAGGACACAGCCGGTTAATTAGGAGGAAAAACTCCCTCCTCCTTAGTGTAAATCTTTCTTTCTTTCTTTCTTTCTTTCTTTCTTTCTTTCTTTCTTTCTTTCTTTCTTTCTTTCTTTCTTTCTTTCTTTCATCAATATGCTACCCATCTCACTGTTGAAGTGACCAGTTCTATTGTTGCAGAAGAAACAAAGCCCAAATACACAGAGTAAAAATTCAAGAAATTGTCTTTCCTCCATGCTGCCTGTCTGGGGTGGAGTTCTGCTTGAGTGATAGGCTTCCTTCTTGAGTTGTTGGCTTCCTTCCTGCAAGCAGAAGGAGGCATACCTCGATTTTGGGGATGCCGGCGTTCACCCAGTAAAGCAGTTGACTGATGGGCTCGAAGACCAATGCTTCGACTGTCTCCAGGCCAGTGCCGATGATCACTTCCTGCCCAGAACTTCCGTTGAGACAGAGACGCTGAAAACAACAGATCAGAGCCATTAGGGAAGTCAACTGCTAAGTTGGATGCCAACAAAACTCAAGAAGTGGTCCCTGAAACTAAGAAGTGATGGAAAATATCCACTGACACTGCAACTTTAAGGCTGCATCGCCTAGAACAGATGTATCCAACCTTGGCAACTTTAAGACTGTTGGACTTCAACTTCCAGAATTAACCAGGCAGCAATTCTGAGAGCTGAAGTCCACAATTCTTTTTTTTTTTTTTTGTAAAAATTTTTATTTTCAACTTTACAATACATAACAATCTTACAAACACTTCAGATAAAAAATAAAACAAACTGATACACACCACATTCGGTCTTGCCCGCCCATTTCCCCCCAAACGGCATCCCACCTCAAACCAACTTACTTCTTTCCCTCTTTTTCTTCACTCACCCCCTCTCCTCCACCTTCCTACATACTTCTCACCTTCTTCTCCTCCCTCTTGATGCGGTCCAGGGGAAATGCCCGAGCAGTTCCTCTCTCAAAATTAAAACATTAATATTATATACAATAAGACTATTTCTACTTTATCTGAACTACTTAAACTAAGTAGCTCTTTATACGAAATGTTGTCAAAATTCACCCCCTTGGAAACCCCCTGGATTGCTTGTCCAGGGATCCCCCAAATAGGTATTTTATAATTTAACTTATAATAATATTCTTAAAGTTGGCCAATGTTGGACACTTTTGGCCTAGAACTTCCAGCCTTTATGGTGGTCAACTTAGAAGAAGTAGCACTTAGGGCTTGTCCTTCTGAGTCAACTTCAGAAAGCAACAGATACCCACATTATACTTTATATCTCACTTTTTTCTGTACACTCAAAAAGATCTTCGGAGGAAGTGGCAGAATTAAGAGGAAGTAGAATGTTAGAATGTCCTCGCATCAACGGAGAGCACAGAAGTCACTAACCTGGATGATTTCAAGAGTTACATCAGCCCAGTAGAGGCAGTTGTGGCTGTAATCAAAGTCAAGGGCCACCGCCCCACGCAGCCCGGTCAAAGGCAAATCTTCGGTCAGCCCAGATGAGAGATCGTACCGATGAATGGAATACCTTGTTGCATACAAGATGAACTCATTTTCCTCTGCAAAAAATAAATAAATATATCAGCCAATGAATGAATGTTTTGAACCAGGATTTTACATTTGGAAAGGAGCCTTTTCTGAGCTCAACTAGGGGGACGACTGCAAACGCTCTGCTTCTGTAGCATCCTTTCCAGCTGATGTCAAGACTGAAACGTCTTGATTTTCCTCCCCAAATGGCTAAGATTTAAAGCATAATCCAACAAACTTTTTTTTAATGTATGTCACATTGTGAAGTTCTTATTTTTCACTCCCAACTATGTAATTTTATTTCAAGAAAAGGTAGAAACCCTCCTTTCCCAGTGTTGGACAATTCTAAGTCTCTTTTATTTCAAATAATTTTAATTTTTTTTAAAAAATGCTGCCCGAACAATGTGGTAGCAGACATTTCCCAATCGTTCCATCGAAGCTACTGATCAACTGTCTTAGCTGGCAGCGATACCTGGTCCATTTGGGTTGCTCTCAAAAAAATTAAATGTGCGTTCATTAGTTAGCAAAAATCAAGCTCAACACAAGGCAGGTTTTTATCTTCCTGATCTACAAGCCACACAATATGGTTAGGTACTGTTTTTGCAAAAGCCCCCCCCCCCCTCTTGGCTTACCTGCTAATGGACAGGGTACCGTTTCCCCTTCTAACCGGGCCTCTACGTCACCCCCAGAACACGTGTCGCCGGATATCTTGCGGTAACTAACATCAATAAAACAAGAGTGCTTGGTCAGAGACACACATAGTTGCAATCTGAGTGCCCCTATCAAGTTAATAGCCCTGGGAAAGTGCTACTTTAACCTACGCAGATGACAAATTATTTTCTGCAACTGTTTGCATTTTAGAGGGTGAGCAATTGAAACCCTAGTACCCTACAAAACGAATTTTCAGGTAAATATATTAATGGAGTGCATCAGCACCTGGGTACAGGTGGGTAGTGATGAAATGAGCATTGTGTTGCCCTCCCTCTTTTAAGCATCAATTACAGACAATTACCTGAATAACAGGTAACTGCCATTTTAATTGCTGCTTTACTGACAAGCTTTTTTGTTGTGGTTGTTGTTAATTGCAAAGTCGTGTCCGACCCATTGCCCCATGGACAACGCTCCTCCAGGTCTTCCTGTCCTCTACCATCTTCTGGAGTCCATTGAAGTTCACACCTACTGCTTCAGTGACTCCATCCAGCCATCTCATTCTCTGTCGTCCCCTTCTTCTCTTGCCCTCAATCTTTCCCAGCATTAGGCCCTTCTCCAGTGAGTCCTTCCTTCTCATTAGGTGGCCAAAGTATTTGAGTTTCAACTTCAGGATCTGGCCTTCTAAAGAGCAGTCGGGGTTGATCTCTTCTAGGACTGACCGGTTTGAACGCCTTGCAAAATCCTTCTCCCCCCCCCCCATTTTAGCCTTTTAACCAGCTATCTAGATTGTACAAGGATATCATCCTCTATATAATGTTTCAACTGCAATTCTCATCTTAGTTTTGACTTCATTATCAGGAAACTATTTATTGTTTTACAATGTTGTTAATTCTTTTATGATGTTTAATTTATTTAATTGCCTGTGACCGCACAGGACTACATCCTGCTCAGATAAAACTATGCAAACAGTTTCTAAGACACAACTGTCTTCGTCTCAGTCAATTACTCCTGTTTTAGGACAGAAGCATCTATCTGAAATTCTATTTCCGCCTGTCTCAAAAAAAAAAAAGGTTTTAGAAATGAGTATGATCAACCTTGTAGTATATAAATCTTGCTACCTACCCTCGGGTTTTCTTGTAGGTTGACCCAACCGGGCACAGCGCAGGAGGAGAGAAAAGTTTTCCAGCAAACTCGGGATCTGGAATGCAAACTTCTAATGATAGGTCCTCACTTAGCTTGAAGCCAAAATCACTAAACGGGGAAGTGTAAAAAAAAAAGAAAAGAAAAATACTTGTTCTAGTTCAGGGGTCTTCAAACTGGGTCCTTTTATGACCTGTGGACTTCAACTCCCAGAATTCCTCAGCCAGGCATGCTGGTTGAAGAATTCTGGGAGTTGAACTCCACAAGTCATAAAAGGGCCAAGTTTGAAGACCCCTGCTCTAGTTGTTGTTCTGAAGCATCTTGTTTCAAAGATTAGAAAAGCAAGAATTCAGGAATCGCAACCACTTAAATAGGATTATCACCCACAGAGTATCCAAGGTAGAGTGTGCCTCAACCTCACCAACTTTAATAGGTGTGGACTTCAACACCCAGAATCCCTCAGCCAGCATCTCCAGCCAGCCAGGCCAAGCTGTAGACAAGGCAGAGTGGCAGACAAAAATTGGTATCGTTACCGCAAGAGGACACATCTTGACCTAAAGTTAACAGCACCTTGAAGATATATGGACTTCAACTTCCAGCATGCTGCTGGCTTGGGAATTCTGGGAGTTGAAGTCCCACATATCTTCAAGTTGCTGAGGCTGAGAATCAAGTTGCTGAGGCTGAGAATCACTGACCGAGACCCATAAAATATTCATTTCCCTCGTATCCCCAAGGCCTCACTAAGTTTTCCCTTGATTTCACTTTCCACATAGGCTGGGGGTTACGGTTGAGGCAACCCATCTCTTTCAAGGTAGATGTCCTCTACCTTGAAAGTCCTCACCGTCCAATATTCATTGTCACTGTCGTTCACCAGAGACCTCGACTTACCACTCGTAATCTTCCCTAGTGCAGGACCAATTGGAGACCAGGAACGGTCGATCAAAATCTTCCCCGTTGAAACACGTGGCATGAGGCGTCCGTCTTTTGAAGACTGTCTTGTGTCCCAGGAGACACTCGTTCCCACGTTCATCGGAGGGAGACCACAGCTTATAATCGTTTTCTGTGCAAGGAACCCCTAGGAAATCATCAGGGGAGTATTTTTTTTAAGTTGCAGGGAGTAGACAGGGAAAGGAAAACCCTGTCATGCTACAAAGACATGTTTTGGCCTACACCGAGATCAAGAAAGGCCACCGGAGGCGCACTCCTTCCCTTACCGAGGACGTCCGTGGTGTTGATCTGCAAAATCAGCCAACTGTGGCCGTTTTCTTTGTAAGATCCAAAGATGGTGAAGATGGTGCTTTTCTCGCCCGGTTCTGTCAGCAGGCCATACACAAAGACTGGCTTTTCGGAGAACTTGAAGGTTTTCCAAGTTTCCCCTTCATTCGTACTATACCTAACGTGGAAAGAATGGCAAGGAAGCGTCTGCCATACCTTGGTTTTGATCCTTCTCCAATCCAGCATCTTTTGCTTCAGATAGTCCCCGTTTCTTGCTACTTGCCTCTAAGTTCGGGATACAGCCCATTAAGCCTTGCAGTGTGGCATCACATGCCTTATTTTACCCCTCTCTATCCAGAACCTGAAGAATGAGGTTGCTGGAAATTGGAAACTCGCTGCCAAGTTTCAGCCATATATTCTGGGGGACGGTGGGGGGCTGTAAAATGAAAATGGAGCGCAAATTGCTCACCCGGACAATACAGGCTAACCAGAGGGAGGCCCTTTAAAGACCCCCGTGAATGGCCAAATTCAGCCAAAGCAGAGCCCATTTAGATTCCATTAATCTCCATCTTCCCCCCCCCCCAAAAAAAAACAACAGTAGTTGTTCTGGTTGAGATTTGGATCCTGCTCAAAACTAACAACCATTTATTGATTTGTAATAAAGCCACTATTGATATAGTGGTGAAGGCACCATGCTAGAAACCGAGACTGTGAGTTCTAATTCTACCTTAGACAGGAAAGATGGCTGGGTGGCCTTGGGCCAGTCCCTCTCTCTCAGCCCTAGGGAAGAGGCAAACCACTTTTGAAAATCCTTGCCAAGAAAACTGCAGAGGCTTGTCCAGGCAGTCTCCAAGAGTTGGACATAATAAACAATAAATACATAATAAAATTATGTAAAATTATAAAACCATCCATATGCTATCCTTGTGCACATTTTGGAAACCACTCCCCAAGAATTTTCCTGGAGTTTTTCAAAGGGCCTTATTCAGGAGACTGGACAGAGAGATCTGCTGCCTCCTTTAATCACCGCCCACGGCTTCTTCCTTAAAATCGGATACCAGGAGCTGGAAAAGGGAGCTGATTTGGGCTTCTTTCCTAAACATGCTGTTTTTCAAATCTGAGATGCAACTTAGATTGCTCACTGGGATGGAACACACAATCTGCTGGAAACTTTGGCTGTCGGGACTTGAATGAAATTTTCCCTCTAAGGTTGATCAGCTCTTCAACTTCTTCACCCAGTAAAAAGTTTTAGATAATGACTATCAAGACTCCTTTTCCATCTTCCCAGGGCCCTAAAGCAAATCCGGTGGAAGGTAAATTAACCCGGTTTAGGAGTCCAATGTCAGGTCAGGCAGACATATCGGTACTTTGCTTACTTCAGCTGGTTTGTTTCTGACCCCTGTGTCACGGCCATGAGGATGCCCCCGTGGTCTCCCCAGGAGTAATAATGGGGTCCAGACAGGACCTGAGAGAGGAAGCAAACAAAGTCACTGGTCTGAGATGGCCACAACCCGTGTCTGATCAGTATCAGGGAAGTAAGGGAGAAATATAAACATGCATGCACAGAAAAAATGCATTCGGCATTCTGAAAGTCGATATTCGTGCTCCTGCTTGCTGTAACAAAGACATCTAAGGCTGAGCCTGACTGTCATTTCTCCCCCTTGAGGCATCACGTTATTGGAGCTGCTCCTCTCTGAAAACTTCAGCAAAATTGGATATACCTCCCACAGAAGCCCACCCTATCCAGGTAGCCCTTAGGAGCCCAGTTGGGGCGAGGCCTTCTGCTACTAAGCAAGATTAAGTGAGTCGCATCCAATTTTATGACCTTTTGGCCCCAGTTCAGCGAGTCACTGCAGTGAATCATGTGGTCGTTAAACGAATCCCACTTCCCCCATGGACCCTGCTTATCAGAGGCCAGCTGGGAAGGTAGCAAATGGCAATAACCTGACCCTGGGATGCTGCAACCCTCGTAAATACACGCAAGTGTGCCAAGCAGTTGAATTTTGCTCATGTGACTGCAGGCATGCTGGAAAGGTTATAAGTGCGAGTAATTTTGAACGGTCACTAAACAAATGTTGTAAGTTGAGAACTACCTGCACTTGGAAAACCACCAGATAAGGAAAAGCCAACTAAAGCTCTTTGCATCTCCAGTTTTGGCTGGCAGAAATGTAGATTTTAGGGTTTTCTGCTTATCCAAGTTGTCTTGGAGGCAATTTCAGCTGGGCGTCCTAGAACTTGACAGCCACAAAGCAAAAAGGGAGCAAATCAGCTGTTCCAAATATTTTTGCATCTTGGGAGCCCAGAGGCTAAGCAAGGGAAAAAAAATTCCTTTTTGCCTTCCGCTGCTGTCTTCCTCTTCTCAGACTAGGTAGGAGACAAACCAGCGGTGGGATTCAGCTGGTTTGCACCACTTAGGCAGAACTGGTAGCTAATTTTTTGTTGCCCAGGCCCAGAATGTCATGGTTCCGACAGATGAAATTCTTCAAAGAACTTCGAGGCATTGTTTATCTTAAAGAATCTTTATTTGAGAAGCATAGCATCGGCACTAACACAGTCGAAGCCAAAAACTGGATTCCCCTCCCCTGAGCACATAGTATCAAAGCACAATTCCCTCCTCCAATTAACTATCACATTCTCCAATTAGTTAGAAATGCAGGCTTTCCCTCCTGTTCTCCAAACC
Source organism: Crotalus tigris (assembly GCF_016545835.1). NCBI lineage: Eukaryota > Metazoa > Chordata > Lepidosauria > Squamata > Viperidae > Crotalus > Crotalus tigris. The sequence continues at coordinate 307,455 of NW_024098193.1, read as the reverse complement.
CCCCAATTCTTATCATCTCTTATTTCATTAACCTTGGTTCAAACACTAGGTCCAGTATTGTTATGTCTAGCTAAACGCTCATGCACATTCCTACCCCCAGCATCATCTAACTCTAAAAGTAAAACATCCAATGTTAGCAGCGTTGACACGGAATGGACTTCTGGAAGCGGAATCCACACAGAGAACCAGTTGTTCACATACCTGAATCCCACTACTGAGCCAAACCAAGCCCAGCCCGTCCCCAAAGGGGAAGGGGAGGAGGCTGCGTTTACAGCACAGAAACCCTTTGCAGATGTTGGAATGCAAGCTGAAAGTCACATCATCGGATGAGCTCGGCTGCAAAGCTCAGGGCCGAGTGACCCACCGAAACAACCACTTCCATGAACGGGAGCCAAGCCTCACTGGGAAGGCACATGGCCAAACTTCTTGGGCAGCTCATCCTGCGCTCTCCCCTCCTTGCCACAATCGGATCATCCCAACACACTCGAGTGAGGCATTTGCCGAAGAAAAGCCTAGTGCATTGAGATGGGCAAGCAAAGGACAAATGCCATTCACCACAAATGGGCAGCAATCTTCCTTCACAGGCACTTGGGCCTTATTTTTTTTTCCTTTGTCAATGTTTCACTTCTCATCCAAGAAGCTTCTACAGTTCTAACTGACTAGTGGGGGATGGAATTCCAGTCTAAACCGTTAGAACTGAAAAAGCTTCCTGGATGAGAAGCGAAACGTTTTCAAAGGAAAAAAACAACCACAAGAAAATCCAGCTGCCTTTTTGAAGGGGAAAAAAAAAAACATCTTTGGGACAAGTATGACCTGGATGTTTGAGAATCTCCACAGACATTAAACTTAGCCTCAGTTCATAGATTTATTCAGCCAAACCAAGAAAAAAAAATGTAGCTTCTACAACCGTTGCCAATGTGGTTTTGGTTATGCTAGCTGGGGATGATGGGAGTTTGGGTTGGTGGTGTCAAAGCATCAGGAAAGGGCAAGGTTAGGAGGAAGGTAGTTAACCAGAACCAGTACTTCTTGGAAATTAAATGAAACCAAAGCCCAAACTCCCCATATTGTCAGCATTAGATGAGATGGGGAGCACACAGATGGAATGAATGAATGTGTCAACGCTGCTAACGTCGGATGTTTTTATTTTTACAACAGTTGGAGATGCAACCATTTTCTTCTTATGTTTTACTTTTAGAGTTAGAGTTAGATGAGGCGGGGGGGGGGAGGAATGTGCATGAGATTTTAACTAGACATAACAATACTGGACCTAGTGTGTGAACCAAGGTTATTGAAATAAGAGATGATAAGAATTGGCCAGGCTGGAGAACTGGAGGGAAAGCCTGCATTTTAAACTAATTGGGGAATGTGATTTATGACTGTTAATTGGAGGAAGGAATTGTGCTTTGATACTATGTGCTCAGGGGAGGGGAATCCAGTTTTTGGCTTCGACTGTGTTAGTGCCAACGCTATGCTTCTCTAATAAAGATTCTTTAAAGTAAACAATGCTTCGAAGTTCTTTGAAGAGTTTATTTATTTATTTATGAGACTTATATACCGCTTTAAGTGCAAGCACTCTCTAAGCGGTGTACACCAGTAAGCAATGTATGTATATATTTACATTGCCCCCCAACAATCTGGGTCCTCATTTTACCTACCCCGGAAGGATGGAAGGCTGAGTCAACCTTGAGCCGGTGAGATTTGAACCGCTGATCTGCTGAACACAGTCAGCTAAAGTGGCCTGCAGTACTGCACTCTAACTGCTGCGCCACCTCGGCTCTTAGTTTCATCTGTCAGAACCATGACAGAATGAATGAATGAATGACTATAGAAGCTGCTGAGCCAGAGAGGCACAGGGTGGTGCATGCTCAGCTGTGGCACAATCCTTTCCCTAGTGTTGAAATGCCTCTAGAGGTACAGGGATGCCCCCACACACACCTGCTCCACACGAGGGTCCCGTGTTTCCTTACCTCCTGCCACCTGACGCCCGCACTGCTGGAAATGTAGACGTTCATTTTACTTGCCATGTTCTTCCCCACAGAACCTACAAAGAAAAGCACATGAATCTCAGAGCGATTCTTTCGATCTGTCTGGGCCTCAAGACAGTGCCCACGACTGCAAAACAGAAGCCTAATACGGCTAGTCCTCGGCTTACAACAGCTCATTTAGTGCCCATTTGAAGTTCAAATGGCCCTGAAAAAAAAGTGACGACCGTTTTTCACACTGACGAACGTTGCAGCCTCTTCGTGGTCGGCTCATCAAACTTCAGACGCTTGGTAATCAACTCAGATTCACGAGGGTTGCAGCATCCCGGGGATCATGTGCTGCTCTTGTACCACCTCCTGACAAGCAATGTCGATGGGGGAAGCCAGATTCACTTAACAACCATATTATTGGTGATTCGCTTAACAACTGTGACGTCAAAGATCGTAAAATGGGGCAAAACTCACATTTTAACAGCTCGTAAGATCGCAAAATGGGGCAAAACTCGCTTTTTAGCAGCTGTCTCACTTAGCCACAGAAATTTTGGGCTTAGTTGTGGTCGCAAGCCGAGGACTATCTGTATTTAGAGCGGTGTTTGTCAACCTTGGCCACTTTTAAGTTTCATGGGCTTCAACTCCCAGAATTCCTCTGCCATCATCGCCAGCCAGCCAGGCCAGGGAGAAAGCAAGAAGGAGATTATCATTAATTGGGCTTTTACTATCGACCAGAATTTAAGCAGAGGAGAGCGAGAAGATCGAAGTGAACCAAGCCCCCCACCCCAAACTATCTACCTGTTGCAATGATCAGTCCGGGAGCAGATTCCTTGGATAGGATGGGCATCCTGCGTAACTGGAAGTTGAGGAGCTGGCTGAGTCTTTGGGCCAGGTGAAGTGAACAACCCAAAGAAAGCTAGTAAAGATGAAACACAAGACAAATGTCACTTGCCTTGTCCTACCGAACAAGATGCATTCAGCATTCTGGAACCTGTGTGTCTCATTAAGAGCCCCTCTTCCACAATCACAGGAGGGTGACAAAAAAACTGCAGCTAATTCCTACTAACATGCATTTATGCATTTTCAGTACACGTAGTTTCAGTTGCCTGCTTAAAAAAAACACACCACTCTTTTGGCAAGGGGCAAAACTATTGGTAAAATGTCCCTTCCAAGCGGGAGACATTTAGAAGTTGAGCGGTTACGGTACACCACAACTGCCTTGGCCAATGTTTCCTGGGCAGGACAGGCTCCAAAACCAAGAAAGACAACTTGAGTTACTTCAAAGTAGTTTCCGTAATTGTTCCTCACCTATAGGTAGGAATCTTGCCAAACTAAAGCAACTACTTACATAATTCTCTGAGAATTGCTAGGGAGGAACCCTCTTAACTCTCTTCCTTCCAACCAAACTATCTAAATTCTGCTGTCTCTTGCTCCTCTGGAATGCAGCCCCCCTCCCTCCCTCCCTCCTGGGAATCCAGACTACATTCCACCACAGCACAGAATTTGTCCACAAAGAAGCAATGGTGCTGAATTTCCCAACCAATACAACCAAACCTCCCATCCCATGTGCATATCTTCCAACAGGCCTCATATGTCTACATGTTCCTGTTACATTTGTTGATAAGCTTAGATGCGACATCTGCAATAGTCTGTGGGAAATGACCTTGAGAGACAGGACGGAGAGCCACAGGCTGGACAACCAGCACATAAAAGAAATCTCATCCCATAGGAGCAAAAGGAGCGTGGGAAAAATTTCAGAAGGGACCCTCTCTAGTTTCCCGGAGAGTAAAAGGAGAGGAGGGGAGAAATGTTTACAGCCTTGCAAGATTCTGTTCATGTAACCTTACAATAAAAGCAGAGCTAGATCGCCTGGTTGGGCTTCTTTGTTAGGAATACCTTGCATGGCTAACATCAATCTTGCAAGACTGAAAGTATTTCTCTCCTCCTTTCCTTTTACTCTCCAGAAAAGTAAGGAGGGTCAATTCTGAAAACATCTTTCCCACCCTCCGTCTTTCGTTGGATATTATTTTACATAACGGTTGTCCAGCCTGTAACTCTCCCTTCTGTCTCCCAAGGCCATTCCCACATATCATTACAACATTAAAGTAGGACAAAGTTTGACTACAGATAGTTAGGATGAGGGCTATTTTCACCAGAATCTCTAGGAGAAAAGTATCCTAGAGCAGTGGTTCCCAACCTTTTCTATACCCTGCACCCCTAGAACGCTTCTAATATATTCTCGCACCCCTTACAAAAGTTCAAAATAACGGCAACGAATTATGCACATACACTATAATTTTTAAAACCCAAGTTTTTGCACCCCCTGGAATATCGTCTCGCACCTGTCCTAGAACATCCTTCAGATATTACTCAGCTGATCAATAGGAAGAAAAGATTATACTCAACTTTTCACGTGGCTCAACAGATTGGCCACACAGATGCTGCCAAGTGCATGAACCAAGACTTCTGGTGCAGAGATGCACAAGCACAAATTTAGCAAGAGAAAGCCACTTGTTCAAAAAAATATGGACATGAGTGGGAGAACGTGCACATCTGCCGTCCACTGCTGCTTGCGTACCCCAACGATGACCAATACAAAAAAAGATAAGCTCACCGTGGGTCAATGTCGCCAGACATCCCCTACTTTTACAACCTGCGTGAAGCTTAACTGGGTCCCTGGAATGCAATGAGCAATCCGAAAGCCTTCAAAGAGACAGCATCATTCCGTGGGTTGCCGGCATCATTACCTCACAATTTATCTTTTCGCCATAGTGAGTATACTCTGGAGGCTGGAGAAATTCCCAAGTCCCACCTTTGTCGAAGGTGATGACCGAGCGCATGTTCTCGTCGCTGAACGAGCCGTTGATCAAAGTGGTGATATAGACCCCTGGAATGCCCTCAACACGGTGGAAGTCGGCAAAAGGCTCGCTTGCGAAGTATCTGCCAAAAGAAGAGCTTACTCACCCACCAGCCCTTGGAGGTAGGCACAGACAGGAAGTTGACATTGCAAGAAACACGGGATTCAGCTTTACTGATACATAGCACTGAGCAAAAGTCTTAGGCCACCAGCCGCTTAGTTGACTTAGCAAAGTTTTAATGACCATCCATATGTGACTTGAATACCACATCTTGAATATCCCACTTCTTTATTCATTTCTGCCCACTACCTGTAATTCGATCCTGACTGACTCAAGGTTGACTCATTCTTCCATCCTTCTGAGGTCAGTACTATGGCTATCCTTCCTTCCTTCCTTCCTTCCTTCCTTCCTTCCTTCCTTCCTTCCTTCCTTCCTTCCTTCCTTCCTTCCTTTCCTTTCATGGTTAGAATGAAGTATTGCAGGTTGACTCTGCCCACTATAAGCAGTTCAGTCCTGACCAGCTCAAGGTTGACGTAGCCTTCCATCCTTCTGAAGTCAGTGCTATTGCTATCTATCCTTCCTTCCTCCCTTCCTTCCTTCCTCCCTTCCTTCCTTCCTTCCTTCCTTCCTCCCTCCCTTCCCTCCGCCCCTCCCTCCCTTCCTTGGTGCTCAATGGTTAGAATGCAGTATTCCAGGCTGACTCTGCCCACTTCCAGCAGTTCGATCCTGACGGCTCAAGATTGACTCAGCCTTCTATCCTTCCGAGGTCGGTAAAATGAGGACCAAGATTGCTGCGGGCCATATGCTGACTCTGTAAACCGCTTAGAGAGGGCTGTAAAGCACTATGAAGTGGTATATAAAGTCTAAGTGCTATTATACCATTGCTATAACAAGTCCAATGGTGGCCTAAGACTCTTCCACAGTACTGTAGATTACCATAACAGAATCTTGAAAACCCAAGAGTGTTTCCTGTTTCCTCTATTTTATCTTTTCTCCCAGGTGAAAGGGAGCATCATCCCATTATTTCTCTCCAAAAAGTCATCCGCTTCCTTACCTTACTAAGGTGTCACTCCCTGCTCCACCAGGACTGTAATACAGGATGTTCTCCAAAGTCAGTGAAAAGTGCAGACCTTCAGCTTCGGAGATATAGAGGCTCGTGCTGTTGTTACTATAAGTGACGCACACAAACACCTGGTCTTCAGAAGTGTCAGCAATATAATATTCCTTCAAAACAAAATTTGGGAACGGAAAATTGTGGGTTTTTTTTTAAAGGGCAATAAAAAGCATTCGAAAGGGCAAAGTGGCTTAAATGTGCGACGTCTAATCTCAAAAACACCAACAAAATCTCACACCTTTGCCAAGAGTTCCCTGTAGCTTTATTTTTTTTTGTAAAAATTTTTATTTCAATTTTCAATACAGTTAATACTTTCAATACATTATATAAAAAAAAGAAAAAAGAAAAATACCTTTAAAATAAGACCTTAGGTGTCGCTCGTCTATCTCCCCCCCCGACTGTATCCACCCTCTCAACCTTCCTTCCTACTTCCCTACTCCCTCTCTCCTCTCATCTCCTCTCTCCCCTCATCCCTTCCTCCCATCCAACTTCCTTCCATCCCTTCCTCCTCCCCTCTCATCCCTCTTCGGATACAGTTCAGGGGCAATACCCGAGCGGCACCTCCCTCTAAATTACTCTATCTATTTTATACATTAATATTTCTATATATCTAACCTACTTAATCCCACCCATCCCCTCCTGCCCTACCCCCCCCCCCCCGCTTCCCAGAGCAAAATACAGGGTTATTGTAAACAAAACAAACACAAGCTATAACTTTTAAAACAAAAAATTTATACAATAAACAAATTCATACTTAACCCTTAACTCCCTCTAAACTTTAAAAATAATAATATAAATAAATCTACTATCAATCAAATATTATAAAATTCTATAAATAATAATTATTACATCAAGGAAAAATTAATCATAAAATAAATGGAACTTTAAAGTTCCATATTTATTCTGAATATAATCTATCCACCTTCTCCACACTATAATAAATTTTTCTTGTGTATGGTCCTTTAAATAAGCAGAAATCTTTAGCTTTAGATACGCTTCAGCTTCCCTCAGCTGTGCAATGGGCACAACGATAATACCTTCAGACACCCCCCCCCCAAAAGATGGGGATTATTTTCTTTGCAAAGCATTTGTTCTAAAGGATGCTTACGATCTATGAAAACATGCAAAACAAAATCTGAAAAAAAGAAAGCATGCTGATTATAGAGGTGTGGTTTATGGCTGAATAAAGTTTCTAGTCCCCACCCCCCCACCCGCCTCATTTGTTCGTACCTTAATGGGGTGTCTTGTTGCAAACTGTGCAACCTGCATTGGCTTCCGGTTAAAGGAGACCCACAGCTGAACAGATGTTTGTAGCTGATCCCCTGACAGAGGCTGAGAAGGGAAAGGGATGGACAGAGACAATCAAATATGAGGGCTCTTTTTCATCCTGAATCAAAAAAAAAGAGGGCTGTTTCTGCAAGCCGAAAACAAGTAAAAACAAGTCCCTCCATCAAACTCCACATTCCACTGAGGTTCCAGAACTAAATTTCAGCTTAATGTTTAAACAATTTTGCCTCCAGGACTCGGGCAGCGCAGTCAAATGAAACAGGAAATCACGACAACTTTGCCAAGAGATGTTTTCAGGTTGTGAAAACATGGCTGCCTTATGAAATGCTACTTTCCTGCTCATCTGCGGTGAACCTAGAGAGGTAAGTTCAGACGAACAAAGTTAGAGTGGACAGAACCAGAAAAAAAAATTTTTTTTTACCAGGCTTTTTGTGTCCCTTTATAGACTAATATGGGTAGTTCTCGACTTACCACCAATTGTTTCACAACTATTCAAAGTTATAAGGGCACTGAAAAAAGTGACTTATGACCAGTCCTCACATTTATGCCATCTCAGCATTCCCCATGGTCACATGATCAACATTTGGGCGCTGGGCAACCAGCACGTATTCACAACGGTTGTGGGATCCAGAAGCCACACAATCATCTTTTGCAACATTCCCGACATTTTCCAACAAGCAAAGTCAATGGGGGAAGCTGGATTCCCTTCACGAGCGAACGATTCATTTAACAACCACTCCAGCAAAAAAAGGTCATAAAACAGGGCCCCATTCGCTTAGCAACCGCCTTGCTTAGCAATGGACATTTTGGCCCCCATTGTGGTCCTAAGTCAAGGACTGCCCATAACAGGGTCCTTCCAAGACTGTGTCCATCCCCAAAGTTACTTTGTGCAGGTATGCATGCACTGCAGAATTTTGAAACTAAAAAAAAAAAAAACCACTTTTCCATGGGAGCTTGCAAGAAACTGCTGCTCCAAATTCATCGTGGCAAAACGAACTGAATCCATTTGCTACAATGGGATAGTTTAAACACTGGTGGTTTTGGGCTCACAGCCTAAGCCAATACTTATTGACTTGTTGGTTGGTGTCCAAGCAATTAAGAAATGCCACAATGTTGTAACTATGCTGTGGTTGCAGATTAAAAAGAAGTGGCGTGTGTGTGTATGTGTGTGTGTGTGTGTGTGTGTGAAAGAGAGAGAGAGAGAGCGCAAAAGAGAAAGAGTTTTTTTTTCTAGAAACATTATCTGTATCATGTCAACAATGAATGCAAAATTGTTTTTCATCAGGTCTAACCATCTCATCCACACCCATCTGGTCCACCTGGCAGCAGATGTCCAAAATCTTGTCCAGAAGACAAAAAAATGGTCCCCTCTTGTGAGGAACACTTTGCTAAAGGGAGATCAAGGTAAAAGGCTTTCATCTTGCCAATAACCCCAAAGAAGCTTGTCCAAAGTTTAGAAATCTCTGAGAAAAGCAATGCTCTAGCCATCCTACCTCAATCAATTATACATTTGGACCAAAGTGCAAAAATCAACTTTTTTGGGAGCTACTTTGCAGGACTGCTGGCTTCACACAAAACACTTTTTAGATGTTCAATGGGATGCTTCTGCTATATCCTGCTCTGTGCAAAATTAACATCAACATCTAATTCTGCTTTCCCCCCACTCCCTAGCCAAGCTGAGACGATAAGAAAAAAAAACAAGGGTGGTCCCACTTTGTTATAATTTAGGACCAGGGAGATCAAAACATTTCTTTTAATGCTGTTTTTTTTTAGAGTTTTGCTTCTTTGTAGTCTTGTGATTTTTGTTTTTAAGGGATGAATTTAACAGAGATGAACAGTTTCTAGCCAGCAAGAGGCCCAGACAGGAATGGGTAACATGTTAAAATTCTTGAACAAATAAACCGAGATTTGCCCCTTAATGGCCTATGTTAAAATGCTTATTTATGTTATTCTCCTGGCCTCAAACTCGCACCGTGTTGCAGCCAGTCAGTTGCAAACTGTGCCAAACCTCATAAGAAGCATCCATCGATCTAAATGGCAAATACGAACTGAATTTTGAATACAAATCAAGAGTCCCTGGAACACCTTTTTAGCAAACCCTTGGGTTTTTTTCTACGACTCGGAGAATAAACTTTGCCAAGGGGTCTGATACAGTAAGGCTTCCCTGTTTGAAATCCATTTCCATCCATCCTGCAATCTGGGGTACCTCTGCGGCCCCCAAACTCTTACCCCAGATTTCGTTGCAAAGAGATATTTGTCCCTCAGCTGGAAGTCCTCAACCTCTTCCAGCAAAATCTCTTTATTTTCCCGCGTCTGGAAGAAATCCGTGCTGCGGAGGACTGTGGAGGACAAATTAGGTTCATGCCGCTCAATGTAAATTGTGTTTGGCTTATCATACGGCTCCACACCCCTTAGTGGCAGAAAGAAAAAAAAAAAGGGGGGGGATTAGTGCATGGGAAAAAAAGCGATGGGGTGATTTTTTTTTCCCCCATTTAGATCCGGAGTCTCTAAATTTGGCAACTTTAAGACTTGTGGATTTCAACTTCCAGAATTCCCCAGTCAACCATGCTGGCTTAAAAGTCTTAAAGTTACCAAGTTTGGAGAGCCCTCATTTAGACCCATTAAAATGTGACCTCCAAAGAGGGAAAGATTTTTGTGTTCTCCAGAATTCTTCATTAAGGGATGAAGAAGAACTGTGCTACTTTTGCGCTCTCTCTCTCTCT